>NW_027478847.1:0-179437 GCF_051014685.1 Ptiloglossa arizonensis | reverse complement strand
TTATACGTATGCGTTATACGCCTACACGTTATGCGTTATAGGAATACGTTATAGGGGGGGGGGGGGGGGTTTGCAGTTATACGTTATAATATACGTTATACGTTATACGTTATAACGTTATACTTATACTTACGTTACGTTATACGTTATGCGTTATACGCTACAACGTTATGCGTAATAAGGGATATACGTTATACGTTACATGTATACGTTATACGTTTATACTTTATACGTTATACGTTATACGTTGTACGTATACGTTATACGTTATACGTTATATGTTATACGTTATACGATAATACGTTATACGTTTGACGTTATACGTGATACGGTATACGTATGCGTTATAGGATATACGTTATACGTTATGTACGTTATACGTTATACGTTATACGTTATACGTTATACGTTATACGTTATACGGTATACGTTGTACGTTAACGTTATACGTATACCGTTATACGTTTATACGTAATAGTTATACGTATATACGTTATACGTTTGACGTTATACGTTATACCGTATAGCTTATACGTTACAGGTTATACGTTATACCGTATACTTTTATACGTTATATGTTATACGGTATACGTTATAGCGTTATACGTTATACGTTATATGTTATACGTATACGTTATACGTTATACGTTGACGTTATACGTTATACGGTATACGTTATGCGTTTATAGGAATATACGTTATACGTTATACGTTATACGTTATCGTTATACGTTATACGTTTATACCGTTATACGTTATACGTTATACGTTATACGTTGTACGTTAATCGTTATACGTTATTCGTTATATGTTATACGTTAGACGTTATACGTATAATACGTTATACGTTATACGTTATACGTATACGTATAGTTATACGTTATACGTATACGTTATACGTTTGACGTTATACGTTATACGGTATAAAACGTTATGCGTTATTCGCTATACGTTATGCGTTAATAGGGATATACGTTATGCTTTATAGGATGTACGTCATACGTGATACGTTGTACGTTATAACGGTTAATAACGTTTATACGTTATATACGTTTACGTTATACGTTTTACGTATACGTTATACGTTAACGGTATACGTATACGTTATACGTTTATACGTATACGTTATACGTTATACGCTAAACGTTATGCGTTATAGGATATACGTTATACGTTACTGGTTATACGTTATACGCTATACTTTATACGTTATTCGTTATGCGTTATACGCTATACGTTATGCGTTATAGGATATACGTTATTCGTTAAGGTAAACGTAATACGTTTTACTTTATACGTTATACGATTATACGTTTATACCTTTATACGTATATGTTATACGTTAACGTTATACGTTATACGTTTGACGTATACGTTATACGGTATATGTTATGCGTTATTCGCTAGACGTTATGCGTATAGGATATACGTTATGCTTATAGGATATACGGTATACGTGATACGTTGTCGTTATACGTTGTACGTTATGCGTTATACGTCTATATGTTATACGGTTTACGTTATACGTATACGTATACGTTATACGTTATACGTTTGACGTTATACGTTATACGTTATACGTTATTCGTTATACGTTATACGTTATACGTATACGTTATACGGTTATACGTATACGTTATTACGTAAAACGTTATACGTTAATACGTTATACGTTATACGTATTACGTTATACGTTATACGTTATACGTTATACGTTATACGTTATACGTTATACGTTATACGTTATACGTTATACGTTATACCGTTTATACGTTATGCGTTATACGCTACACGTTATGCGTTATAGGATATACGTTATACGTTACAGGTATACGTTATACGTTAATACGTTTACGTATATCAACGTTTCGTTATACGTTATACGTTATACGTTATACGTTATGCGTTATTACGCTCACGTTATGCGTATAGGATATACGTTATACGTTACAGGTTATACGTTATATCGTTATACTTTATACGTTAGTAGTTTATACGTTATACGTTTAGTACGTTATACGTTATACGTATATGTTAACGTTATACGTTATACGTTATACGTTTGACGTTATACCGTTATACGTATACGTTATGCGTTATAGGTATACGTTAGTACGTATACGTTATACGTTATACGTTAGTAGTTATACGTTTAGTACGTTTTACGTTATACGTTATACGTTATACGTTGTACGTTTACGTTATACGTTATTCGTTATATGTTAGTACGTTATAGTTATACGTTTATACGTTATACTGTACTCGTTATGCGTAATATGTAATACAATTTTACGTTTTACGGTATTCGTTATACGTTATACGATATACGTTAAACGTTATTACGTTATACGTTATAACGTTATACGTTATACGTTATACTTATACTTTATACGTTATACGTTATACGTTATACGTTATGCGTTATACGCTATACGTTATGCGTATAGGATATACGTTTATACGTTACAGGTTATACGTTATACGTTATACTTTATACGTTATACGTTATACTTATACGTTATACGTTATATGTTATACGTTATTATACGTATACGTTTATACGTTTGACGTTATACGTTATACGGTATACGTTATGCGTTATTCGCTATAACGTTATGCGTATAGATATTACGTTTATGCGTTATAGGATATACGTTATACGTGATACGTTGTACGTTATACGTTATACGTTATACGTTATACGTTATACGTTATACGTGATACGTTATACGTTATACGTTAAACGGTATACGTTATACGTTATACGTTATACGATATACGTTATACGTTATGCGTTGTACGTATACGTTGTACGTTATACGTTATACGTTATACGTTATACGTTATACGTTATACGTTATACGTTATACGTTATACGTTATACGTTATACGTTATTACGTTATACGTTTATACGTTATACGTTATACGTTATACGTATACGTAACGTTATACGTTATCGTTTATACGTTATTTACGTTATACGTTATGCGTTATATGTTATACGTTATACGTTATACGTTATACGTTATACGTTATACGTTATACGTTATACGTTTGACGTTATACGTTATACGTTTATACGTTATATGTTATACGTTATACGTTATACGTTATACGTTATACGTTATACGGTTATACGTTATACGTTATACTTTATACGTTATACGTTATGCGTTATACGCTATACGTTATGCGTTATAGGATATACGTTATACGTTACAGGTATCGTATAACGTTATACTTTATACGTTATAACGTTATACGTTATACGTTGTATACGTTATATGTTATACGTTATACGTTATACGTTATACGTTTGACGTATACGTTATACGTATACGTTATGCGTTATTCGCTATAACGTTATGCGTTATAGGATATACGTTATACGTTACAGGTTATACGTTATACGTTATACTTTATACGTTTATACTTATACGTTATACGTTATACGTTATATGTTATACGTTATACGTATACGTTATACGTTTGACGTTATACGTTATACGGTATACGTTATGCGTTATTCGCTATACGTTATGCGTTATAGGATATACGTTATGCGTTATAGGATATACGTTATACGTGATACGGTTGTACGTTATACGGTATACGTTATACGTTATACGTTATACGTTATACGTTATACGTTATACGTTATACGTTAAAACGGTATACGTTATACGTTATACGTTATACGATATACGTTATACGTTATGCGTTGTACGTTATAACGTTGTACGTTATACGTTTACGTTATACGTTATACGTTATACGTTATACGTTATACGTTACTACGTTATACGTTATACGTTATACGTTATACGTTATACGTTATACGTTATAGCTTATACGTATACGTTTTACGTTTAAACGTTATACGTTAAACGTTATACGTATACGTTATACGTTATGCTTATATGTTATACGTTATACGTTATACGTTATACGTTATACGTTTACGTTATACGTTATACTTTGACGTTATACGTTATACGTTATACGTTATTATACGTTATACGTAGTACGTTATACGTTATACGTTATAGGTTATACGTTATACGTTATACGTTATACGTTATACGTTATACGTTATACGTATACGTTATACGTATACGTTTACGTTATACGTTATACGTTATACGTTATACGTTATACGTTAAACGTTATACGTTATACTTTACGTATACGTTATACGTTATACGATATACGTTATACGTTATACGCTATACGTTATGCGTTATAGGATATACGTTATACGTTACAGGTTATCGTTATACGTTATACTTTATACGTTATACGTTATGCGTTATACGCTATACGTTATGCGTTATAGGATATACGTTATACTTACAGGTTATACGTTATACGTTATACTATATACGTTATACGTTATACGTTATACGTTATACGTTATATGTTAATCCGTTATACGTTTATACGTTATACGTTTGACGTTATAGCTTATACGGTATACGTTATGCGTTATTCGTTATACGTTAGCGTATAGGATATACGTTATGCGTTATAGGATATACGTTTATACGTAGATACGTTGTACGTTATACGTTATACGTTATGCGTTATACGTTATACGTTATACGTTATACGTTATAACGGTTATACGTTATACGTTATACGTTATACGTTATACGTTATACGTTATACGTTATACGTTTGACGTTATACGTTATACGTTATACGTTATACGTTATACGTTATACGTTATACGTTATACGTTATACGTTATACGTTATACGTTATACGTTATACGTTAAACGTTATTGGTTATACGTTATACGTTATACGTTATACGTTATACGTTATACGTTATACGTTATACGTTATACGTTATACGTTATACGTTATACGTTATACGTTATACGTTATACGTTATACGTTATACGTTATGCGTTATACGCTACACGTTATGCGTTATAGGATATACGTTATACGTTACAGGTTATACGTTATACGTTATACGTTATACGTTATACGTTATACGTTATACGTTATACGTTATACGTTATACGTTATGCGTTATACGTTATGCGTTATACGCTACACGTTATGCGTTATAGGATATACGTTATACGTTACAGGTTATACGTTATACGTTATACTTTATACGTTATATGTTATACGTTATACGTTATACGTTATACGTTATACGTTATATGTTATACGTTATACGTTATACGTTATACGTTTGACGTTATACGTTATACGGTATACGTTATGCGTTATAGGATATACGTTATACGTTATACGTTATACGTTATACGTTATACGTTATACGTTATACGTTATACGTTATACGTTATACGTTATACGTTGTACGTTATACGTTATACGTTATTCGTTATATGTTATACGTTATACGTTATACGTTATACGTTATACGTTACTCGTTATGCGTAATATGTAATACAATTTTACGTTTTACGGTATTCGTTATACGTTATACGATATACGTTATACGTTATACGTTATACGTTATACGTTATACGTTATACGTTATACGTTATACTTTATACGTTATACGTTATACGTTATACGTTATACGTTATATGTTATACGTTATACGTTATACGTTATACGTTTGACGTTATACGTTATACGGTATACGTTATGCGTTATTCGCTATACGTTATGCGTTATAGGATATACGTTATGCGTTATAGGATATACGTTATACGTGATACGTTGTACGTTATACGTTATACGTTATGCGTTATACGTTATACGTTATACGTTATACGTTATACGTTATACGTTATACGTTATACGTTATACGTTATACGTTTGACGTTATACGTTATACGTTATTCGTTATACGTTATACGTTATACGTTATACGTTATACGTTATACGTTATACGATATACGTTATACGTTATACGTTATACGTTATACGTTATACGTTATACGTTATACGTTATACGTTATACGTTATACGTTATACGTTATACGTTATACGTTATACGTTATGCGTTATATGTTATACGTTATACGTTATACGTTATACGTTATACGTTATACGTTATACGTTATACGTTTGACGTTATACGTTATACGTTATACGTTATACGTTATACGTTATACGTTATACGTTATACGTTATACGTTATACGTTATACGTTAAACGTTATACGTTATACGTTATACGTTATACGTTATACGTTATACGTTATACGTTATACGTTATACGTTATACGTTATACGTTATACGTTATACGTTATACGTTATACGTTATACGTTATGCGTTATACGCTACACGTTATGCGTTATAGGATATACGTTATACGTTACAGGTTATACGTTATACGTTGTACGTTATACGTTATACGTTATACGTTATACGTTATACGTTATACGTTATACGTTACGCGTTATACGCTATACGTTATGCGCTATAGGTCATACCTTATACGTGATACGTCATACGTTATATGTTATACGTTATACGTTATTCGTTATACGTTATACGTTATACGTTATACGTTATACGTTATACGTTATATGTTATACGTTATACGTTATACGTTATACGTTATACGTTATACGTTGTACGTTATACGTTGTACGTTATACGTTATACGTTATACGTTATACGTTATACGTTATACGTTATACGTTATACGATAAACGTTATACGTTATACGTTATTCGTTATACGTTATACGTTATACGTTATACGTTATACGTTATACGTTATACGTTATACGTTATACGTTATACGTTATACATTATACGTTATACGTTATACGTTATACGTTATACGTTATACGTTATACGTTGTACGTTTGACGTTATACGTTATACGGTATACGTTATGCGTTATTCGCTATACGTTATGCGTTATAGGATATACGTTATGCGTTATAGGATATACGTTATACGTGATACGTTGTACGTTATACGTTATACGTTATACGTTATACGTTATACGTTATACGTTATACGTTATACGTTATACGTTAAACGGTATACGTTATACGTTATACGTTATACGATATACGTTATACGTTATGCGTTGTACGTTATACGTTGTACGTTATACGTTATACGTTATACGTGATACGTTGTACGTTATACGTTATACGTTATGCGTTATACGTTATACGTTATACGTTATACGTTATACGTTATACGTTATACGTTATACGTTATACGTTTGACGTTATACGTTATACGTTATACGTTATACGTTATACGTTATACGTTATACGTTATACGTTATACGTTAAACGGTATACGTTATACGTTATACGTTATACGATATAGGGTTATACGTTATGCGTTGTACGTTATACGTTGTACGTTATACGTTATACGTTATACGTTATACGTTATACGTTATACGTTATACGTTATACGTTATACGTTATACGTTATACGTTATACGTTATACGTTATACGTTATACGTTATACGTTATACGTTATACGTTATACGTTATACGTTATACGTTATACGTTATACGTTATACGTTATACGTTATACGTTATGCGTTATATGTTATACGTTATACGTTATACGTTATACGTTATACGTTATACGTTATACGTTATACGTTTGACGTTATACGTTATACGTTATATGTTATACGTTATACGTTATACGTTATACGTTTGACGTTATACGTTATACGGTATACGTTATGCGTTATTCGCTATACGTTATGCGTTATAGGATATACGTTATGCGTTATAGGATATACGTTATACGTGATACGTTGTACGTTATACGTTATACGTTATGCGTTATACGCTACACGTTATGCGTTATAGGATATACGTTATACGTTACAGGTTATACGTTATACGTTATACTTTATACGTTATATGTTATACGTTATACGTTATACGTTATACGTTATACGTTATATGTTATACGTTATACGTTATACGTTATACGTTATACGTTACGCGTTATACGCTATACGTTATGCGCTATAGGTCATACCTTATACGTGATACGTCATACGTTATACGTTATACGTTATACGTTATTCGTTATACGTTATACGTTATACGTTATACGTTATACGTTATACGTTATACGTTATACGTTATACGTTATACGTTATACGTTATACGTTATACGTTATACGTTATACGTTATACGTTATACGTTATACGTTATACGTTATACGTTATACGTTATACGTTATACGTTATACGTTATACGTTATACGTTATACGTTATACGTTAAACGTTATACGTTATACGTTATACGTTATACGTTATACGTTATACGATATACGTTATACGTTATACGCTATACGTTATGCGTTATAGGATATACGTTATACGTTACAGGTTATACGTTATACGTTATACTTTATACGTTATACGTTATGCGTTATACGCTATACGTTATGCGTTATAGGATATACGTTATACGTTACAGGTTATACGTTATACGTTATACTTTATACGTTATACGTTATACGTTATACGTTATACGTTATATGTTATACGTTATACGTTATACGTTATACGTTTGACGTTATACGTTATACGGTATACGTTATGCGTTATTGGCTATACGTTATGCGTTATAGGATATACGTTATGCGTTATAGGATATACGTTATACGTGATACGTTGTACGTTATACGTTATACGTTATGCGTTATACGTTATACGTTATACGTTATACGTTATACGTTATACGTTATACGTTATACGTTATACGTTATACGTTATACGTTATACGTTATACGTTATACGTTATACGTTATACGTTATACGTTACGCGTTATACGCTATACGTTATGCGCTATAGGTCATACCTTATACGTGATACGTCATACGTTATACGTTATACGTTATACGTTATTCGTTATACGTTATACGTTATACGTTATACGTTATACGTTATACGTTATACGTTATACGTTATACGTTATACGTTATACGTTATACGTTATACGTTATACGTTATACGTTATACGTTATACGTTATACGTTATACGTTATACGTTATACGTTATACGTTATACGTTATACGTTATACGTTATACGTTATACGTTATACGTTATACGTTATACGTTATACGTTATACGTTATACGTTATACGTTAAACGTTATACGTTATACGTTATACGTTATACGTTATACGATATACGTTGTACGTTATACGCTATACGTTATGCGTTATAGGATATACGTTATACGTTACAGGTTATACGTTATACGTTATACTTTATACGTTATACGTTATGCGTTATACGCTATACGTTATGCGTTATAGGATATACGTTATACGTTACAGGTTATACGTAATACGTTATACTTTATACGTTATACGTTATACGTTATACGTTATACGTTATATGTTATACGTTATACGTTATACGTTATACGTTTGACGTTATACGTTATACGGTATACGTTATGCGTTATTCGCTATACGTTATGCGTTATAGGATATACGTTATGCGTTATAGGATATACGTTATACGTGATACGTTGTACGTTATACGTTATACGTTATGCGTTATACGTTATACGTTATACGTTATACGTTATACGTTATACGTTATACGTTATACGTTATACGTTTGACGTTATACGTTATACGTTATACGTTATACGTTATACGTTATACGTTATACGTTATACGTTATACGTTATACGTTATACGTTATACGTTAAACGTTATACGTTATACGTTATACGTTATACGTTATACGTTATACGTTATACGTTATACGTTATACGTTATACGTTATACGTTATACGTTATACGTTATACGTTATACGTTATACGTTATACGTTATGCGTTATACGCTACACGTTATGCGTTATAGGATATACGTTATACGTTACAGGTTATACGTTATACGTTATACGTTATACGTTATACGTTATACGTTATACGTTATACGTTATCCGTTATACGTTATGCGTTATACGCTACACGTTATGCGTTATACGATATACGTTATACGTTACAGGTTATACGTTATACGTTATACTTTATACGTTATATGTTATACGTTATACGTTATACGTTATACGTTATACGTTATATGTTATACGTTATACGTTATACGTTATACGTTTGACGTTATACGTTATACGGTATACGTTATGCGTTATAGGATATACGTTATACGTTATACGTTATACGTTATACGTTATACGTTATACGTTATACGTTATACGTTATACGTTATACGTTATACGTTGTACGTTATACGTTATACGTTATTCGTTATATGTTATACGTTATACGTTATACGTTATACGTTATACGTTACTCGTTATGCGTAATATGTAATACAATTTTACGTTTTACGGTATTCGTTATACGTTATACGATATACGTTATACGTTATACGTTATACGTTATACGTTATACGTTATACGTTATACGTTATACGTTATACGTTATACGTTATACGTTATGCGTTATACGCTATACGTTATGCGTTATAGGATATACGTTATACGTTACAGGTTATACGTTATACGTTATACTTTATACGTTATACGTTATACGTTATACGTTATACGTTATATGTTATACGTTATACGTTATACGTTATACGTTTGACGTTATACGTTATACGGTATACGTTATGCGTTATTCGCTATACGTTATGCGTTATAGGATATACGTTATGCGTTATAGGATATACGTTATACGTGATACGTTGTACGTTATACGTTATACGTTATACGTTATACGTTATACGTTATACGTTATACGTTATACGTTATACGTTAAACGGTATACGTTATACGTTATACGTTATACGATATACGTTATACCTTATGCGTTGTACGTTATACGTTGTACGTTATACGTTATACGTTATACGTTATACGTTATACGTTATACGTTATACGTTATACGTTATACGTTATACGTTATACGTTATACGTTATACGTTATACGTTATACGTTATACGTTATACGTTATACGTTATACGTTATACGTTATACGTTATACGTTATACGTTATACGTTATGCGTTATATGTTATACGTTGTACGTTATACGTTATACGTTATACGTTATACGTTATACGTTATACGTTTGACGTTATACGTTATACGTTATACGTTATACGTTATACGTTATACGTTATACGTTATACGTTATACGTTATACGTTATACGTTATACGTTATACGTTAAACGTTATACGTTATACGTTATACGTTATACGTTATACGTTATACGTTATACGTTATACGTTATACGTTATACGTTATACGTTATACGTTATACGTTATACGTTATACGTTATACGTTATGCGTTATACGCTACACGTTATGCGTTATAGGATATACGTTATACGTTACAGGTTATACGTTATACGTTATACTTTATACGTTATACGTTATACGTTATACGTTATACGTTATACGTTATACGTTATACGTTATACGTTATACGTTATACGTTATACGTTATTCGTTATACGTTATACGTTATACGTTATACGTTATACGTTATACGTTATACGTTATACGTTATACGTTATACGTTATACGTTATACGTTATACGATATACGTTATACGTTATGCGTTATACGTTATGCGTTATAGGATATACGTTATACGTTATACGTTATACGTTATACGTTAAACGTTATACGTTATACGTTATACGTTATACGTTATACGTTATACGTTATACGTTATACGTTATACGTTACGCGTTATACGCTATACGTTATGCGCTATAGGTCATACCTTATACGTGATACGTCATACGTTATACGTTATACGTTATACGTTATTCGTTATACGTTATACGTTATACGTTATACGTTATACGTTATACGTTATATGTTATACGTTATACGTTATACGTTATACGTTATACGTTATACGTTGTACGTTATACGTTGTACGTTATACGTTATACGTTATACGTTATACGTTATACGTTATACGTTATACGTTATACGATAAACGTTATACGTTATACGTTATTCGTTATACGTTATACGTTATACGTTATACGTTATACGTTATACGTTATACGTTATACGTTATACGTTATACGTTATACGTTATACGTTATACGTTATACGTTATACGTTATACGTTATACGTTATACGTTATACGTTATACGTTATACGTTATACGTTTGACGTTATACGTTATACGGTATACGTTATGCGTTATTCGCTATACGTTATGCGTTATAGGATATACGTTATGCGTTATAGGATATACGTTATACGTGATACGTTGTACGTTATACGTTATACGTTATACGTTATACGTTATACGTTATACGTTATACGTTATACGTTATACGTTAAACGGTATACGTTATACGTTATACGTTATACGATATACGTTATACGTTATGCGTTGTACGTTATACGTTGTACGTTATACGTTATACGTTATACGTTATACGTTATACGTTATACGTTACTCGTTATGCGTAATATGTAATACAATTTTACGTTATACGTTATACGTTATACGTTATACGTTATACGTTATACGTTATACGTTATGCGTTATACGCTATACGTTATGCGTTATACGTTATACGTTATACGTTATACGTTATACGTTATGCGTTATACGTTATACGTTATACGTTATACGTTATACGTTATACGTTATACGTTATACGTTATACGTTACGCGTTATACGCTATACGTTATGCGCTATAGGTCATACCTTATACGTGATACGTCATACGTTATACGTTATACGTTATACGTTATTCGTTATACGTTATACGTTATACGTTATACGTTATACGTTATACGTTATATGTTATACGTTATACGTTATACGTTATACGTTATACGTTATACGTTGTACGTTATACGTTGTACGTTATACGTTATACGTTATACGTTATACGTTATACGTTATACGTTATACGTTATACGATAAACGTTATACGTTATACGTTATTCGTTATACGTTATACGTTATACGTTATACGTTATACGTTATACGTTATACGTTATACGTTATACGTTATACGTTATACGTTATACATTATACGTTATACGTTATACGTTATACGTTATACGTTATACGTTATACGTTATACGTTATACGTTATACGTTTGACGTTATACGTTATACGGTATACGTTATGCGTTATTCGCTATACGTTATGCGTTATAGGATATACGTTATGCGTTATAGGATATACGTTATACGTGATACGTTGTACGTTATACGTTATACGTTATACGTTATACGTTATACGTTATACGTTATACGTTATACGTTATACGTTAAACGGTATACGTTATACGTTATACGTTATACGATATACGTTATACGTTATGCGTTGTACGTTATACGTTGTACGTTATACGTTATACGTTATACGTTATACGTTATACGTTATACGTTACTCGTTATGCGTAATATGTAATACAATTTTACGTTATACGTTATACGTTATACGTTATACGTTATACGTTATACGTTATACGTTATGCGTTATACGCTATACGTTATGCGTTATACGTTATACGTTATACGTTATACGTTATACGTTATGCGTTATACGTTATACGTTATACGTTATACGTTATACGTTATACGTTATACGTTATACGTTATACGTTATACGTTACGCGTTATACGTTATACGTTATACGTTATACGTTATACGTTATACGTTACGTTATACGTTGTACGTTATACGTTATACGTTATACGTTATACGTTATACGTTATACGTTATACGATAAACGTTATACGTTATACGTTATTCGTTATACGTTATACGTTATACGTTATACGTTATACGTTATACGTTATACGTTATACGTTATACGTTATACGTTATACGTTATACGTTATACGTTATACGTTATACGTTATACGTTATACGTTATACGTTATACGTTATACGTTATACGTTATACGTTATACGTTATGCGTTATACGCTACACGTTATGCGTTATAGGATATACGTTATACGTTACAGGTTATACGTTATACGTTATACTTTATACGTTATACGTTATACGTTATACGTTATACGTTATACGTTATACGTTATACGTTATACGTTATACGTTATACGTTATACGTTATTCGTTATACGTTATACGTTATACGTTATACGTTATACGTTATACGTTATACGTTATACGTTATACGTTATACGTTATACGTTATACGTTATACGATATACGTTATACGTTATGCGTTATACGTTATGCGTTATAGGATATACGTTATACGTTATACGTTATACGTTATACGTTAAACGTTATACGTTATACGTTATACGTTATACGTTATACGTTATACGTTATACGTTATACGTTGTACGTTATACGTTATACGTTATACGTTATACGTTATACGTTATACGTTATACGTTATACGTTATACGTTATACGTTAAACGGTATACGTTTTACGTTATACGTTATACGTTATACGTTATACGTTATACGTTATACGTTATACGTTATACGTTATACGTTATACGTTATACGTTATACGTTATACGTTATACGTTATACGTTATACGTTATGCGTTATACGTTATACGTTATACGTTATACGTTATACGTTATACGTTATACGTTACGCGTTATACGCTATACGTTATGCGTTATAGGTCATACCTTATACGTGATACGTCATACGTTATACGTTATACGTTATACGTTATGCGTTATACGTTATACGTTATACGTTATACGTTATACGTTATACGTTATACGTTATACGTTATACGTTATACGTTACTCGTTATGCGTAATATGTAATACAATTTTACGTTATACGTTATACGTTATACGTTATACGTTATACGTTATACGTTATACGTTATGCGTTATACGCTATACGTTATGCGTTATACGTTATACGTTATACGTTATACGTTATACGTTATGCGTTATACGTTATACGTTATACGTTATACGTTATACGTTATACGTTATACGTTATACGTTATACGTTATACGTTATACGTTATACGTTATACGTTATACGTTATACGTTATACGTTATACGTTATACGTTATGCGTTATACGTTATACGTTATACGTTATACGTTATACGTTATACGTTACGCGTTATTCGCTATACGTTATGCGTTATAGGTCATACCTTATACGTGATACGTCATACGTTATACGTTATACGTTATACGTTATGCGTTATACGTTATACGTTATACGTTATACGTTATACGTTATACGTTATACGTTATACGTTATACGTTATACGTTATACGTTATACGTTATACGTTATACGTTATACGTTATACGTTATACGTTATACGTTATACGTTATACGTTATACGTTATACGTTATACGATATACGTTTATACGTTATACGTTACGCGTTATACGCTATACGTTATGCGTTATAGGTCATACCTTATACGTGATACGTCATACGTTATACGTTATACGTTATACGTTATTCGTTATACGTTATACGTTATACGTTATACGTTATACGTTATACGTTATACGTTATGCGTTATACGTTATACGTTATACGTTATACGTTATACGTTATACGTTGTACGTTATACGTTATACGTTATACGTTATACGTTGTACGTTATACGTTATACGTTATTCGTTATATGTTATACGTTATACGTTATACGTTATACGTTATACGTTATACGTTACTCGTTATGCGTAATATGTAATACAATTTTACGTTTTACGGTATTCGTTATACGTTATACGATATACGTTATACGTTATACGTTATACGTTATACGTTATACGTTATACGTTATACGTTATACGTTATACGTTATACGTTATACGTTATGCGTTATACGCTATACGTTATGCGTTACAGGATATACGTTATACGTTACAGGTTATACGTTATACGTTATACTTTATACGTTATACGTTATACGTTATACGTTATACGTTATATGTTATACGTTATACGTTATACGTTATACGTTTGACGTTATACGTTATACGGTATACGTTATGCGTTATTCGCTATACGTTATGCGTTATAGGATATACGTTATGCGTTATAGGATATACGTTATACGTGATACGTTGTACGTTATACGTTATACGTTATACGTTATACGTTATACGTTATACGTTATACGTTATACGTTATTCGTTAAACGTTATACGTTATACGTTATACGTTATACGATATACGTTATACGTTATGCGTTGTACGTTATACGTTGTACGTTATACGTTATACGTTATACGTTATACGTTATACGTTATACGTTATACGTTATACGTTATACGTTATACGTTATACGTTATACGTTATACGTTATACGTTATACGTTATACGTTATACGTTATACGTTATACGTTATACGTTATACGTTATACGTTATACGTTATACGTTATACGTTATACGTTATACGTTATACGTTATACGTTATGCGTTATATGTTATACGTTATACGTTATACGTTATACGTTATACGTTATACGTTATACGTTATACGTTTGACGTTATACGTTATACGTTATACGTTATACGTTATACGTTATACGTTATACGTTATACTTTATACGTTATACGTTATACGTTATACGTTATACGTTATACGTTATACGTTATACGTTATACGTTATACGTTATACGTTATACGTTATTCGTTATACGTTATACGTTATACGTTATACGTTATACGTTATACGTTATACGTTATACGTTATACGTTTGACGTTATACGTTATACGTTATACGTTATACGTTATACGTTATACGTTATACGTTATACGTTATACGTTATACGTTATACGTTATTCGTTATATGTTATACGTTATACGTTATACGTTATACGTTATACGTTATACGTTACTCGTTATGCGTAATATGTAATACAATTTTACGTTTTTACGGTATTCGTTAATACGTTATACGATATACAATATACGTTATACGTTATACGTTATACGTTATACGTTATACGTTATACGTTATACGTTATACGTTATACGTTATGCGTTATACGCTATACGTTATGCGTTACAGGATATACGTTATACGTTACAGGTTATACGTTATACGTTATACTTTATACGTTATACGTTATACGTTATACGTTATACGTTATATGTTATACGTTATACGTTATACGTTATACGTTTGACGTTATACGTTATACGGTATACGTTATGCGTTATTCGCTATACGTTATGCGTTATAGGATATACGTTATGCGTTATAGGATATACGTTATACGTGATACGTTGTACGTTATACGTTATACGTTATACGTTATACGTTATACGTTATACGTTATACGTTATACGTTATACGTTTATACGTTATACGTTATACGTTAAACGTTATACGTTTATACGTTACGCGTTATACGCTATACGTTATGCGTTATAGGTCATACCTTATACGTGATACGTCATACGTTATACGTTATACGTTATGCGTTGTACGTTATACGTTGTACGTTATACGTTATACGTTATACGTTATACGTTATACGTTATACGTTATACGTTATACGTTATACGTTATACGTTATACTTTATACGTTATACGTTATACGTTATACGTTATACGTTATACGTTATACGTTATACGTTATACGTTATTCGTTATATGTTATACGTTATACGTTATACGTTATACGTTATACGTTATACGTTATACGTTATACGTTTGGACGTTATACGTTATACGTTATACGTTATACGTTATACGTTATACGTTATACGATATACGTTATACGTTATACGTTATACGCTATACGTTATGCGTTATAGGATATACGTTATACGTTACAGGTTATACGTTATACGTTATACTTTATACGTTATACGTTATGCGTTATACGCTATACGTTATGCGTTATAGGATATACGTTATACGTTACAGGTTATACGTTATACGTTATACTTTATACGTTATACGTTATACGTTATACGTTATACGTTATATGTTATACGTTATACGTTATACGTTATACGTTTGACGTTATACGTTATACGTTATACGGTATACGTTATGCGTTATTCGCTATACGTTATGCGTTATAGGATATACGTTATGCGTTATAGGATATACGTTATACGTGATACGTTGTACGTTATACGTTATACGTTATACGTTATACGTTATACGTTATACGTTATACGTTATACGTTATACGTTATACGTTGTACGTTATACGTTAAACGGTATACGTTATACGTTATACGTTATACGATATACGTTATACGTTATGCGTTGTACGTTATACGTTGTACGTTATACGTTATACGTTATACGTTATACGTTATACGTTATACGTTATACGTTATACGTTATACGTTATACGTTATACGTTATACGTTATACGTTATACGTTATACGTTATACGTTATACGTTATACGTTATACGTTATACGTTATACGTTATACGTTATGCGTTATATGTTATACGTTATACGTTATACGTTATACGTTATACGTTATACGTTATACGTTATACGTTTGACGTTATACGTTATACGTTATACGTTATACGTTATACGTTATACGTTATACGTTATACGTTATACGTTATACGTTATACGTTATACGTTATACGTTATACGTTAAACGTTATACGTTATACGTTATATGTTATACGTTATACGTTATACGTTATACGTTATACGTTATACGTTATACGTTATACGTTATACGTTATACGTTATACGTTATACGTTATGCGTTATACGCTACACGTTATGCGTTATAGGATATACGGTTATACGTTACAGGTTATACGTTATACGTTATACGTTATACGTTGTACGTTATACGTGATACGTTATACGTTATACGTTATACGGTATGCGTTATACGCTACACGTTATGCGTTATAGGATATACGTTATACGTTACAGGTTATACGTTATACGTTATACTTTATACGTTATACGTTATACGTTATACGTTATACGTTATACGTTATACGTTATATGTTATACGTTATACGTTATACGTAATACGTTTGACGTTATACGTTATACGGTATACGTTATGCGTTATAGGATATACGTTATACGTTATACGTTATACGTTATACGTTATACGTTATACGTTATACGTTATACGTTATACGTTGTACGTTATACGTTATACGTTATTCGTTATATGTTATACGTTATACGTTATACGTTATACGTTATACGTTACTCGTTATGCGTAATATGTAATACAAATTTTACGTTTTACGGTATTCGTTATACGTTATACGATATACGTTATACGTTATACGTTATACGTTATACGTTATACGTTATACGTTATACGTTATACGTTATACGTTATACGTTATACGTTATAAGTTATACGTTATGCGTTATACGCTATACGTTATGCGTTATAGGATATACGTTATACGTTACAGGTTATACGTTATACGTTATACTTTATACGTTATACGTTATACGTTATACGTTATACGTTATATGTTATACGTTATACGTTAAACGGTATACGTTATACGTTATACGTTATACGATATACGTTATACGTTATGCGCTGTACGTTATACGTTATACGTTATACGTTAAACGTTATACGTTATACGTTATACGTTATACGATATACGTTATACGTTATACGTTATACGTTATACGTTATACGTTATACGTTATACGTTATACGTTATTACGTTATACGTTAAACGTTATACGTTATACGTTATACGTTATACGATATACGTTATACGTTATGCGTTGTACGTTATACGTTGTACGTTATACGTTATACGTTATACGTTATACGTTATACGTTATACGTTATACGTTTACGTTATACGTTATACGTTATACGTTATACGATATACGTTATACGTTATAAGTTATACGTTATGCGTTATACGCTATACGTTATGCGTTATAGGATATACGTTATACGTTACAGGTTATACGTTATACGTTATACTTTATACGTTATACGTTATACGTTATACGTTATACGTTATACGTTATACGTTATACGTTATACGTTATACGTTATACGTTATACGTTATACGTTATACGTTATACGTTATACGTTATACGTTATACGTTATACGTTAAACGGTATACGTTATACGTTATACGTTATACGATATACGTTATACGTTATGCGCTGTACGTTATACGTTATACGTTATACGTTAAACGTTATACGTTATACGTTATACGTTATACGATATACGTTATACGTTATGCGTTGTACGTTATACGTTGTACGTTATACGTTATACGTTATACGTTATACGTTATACGTTATACGTTATACGTTATACGTTATACGTTATACGTTATACTTTATACGTTATACGTTATACGTTATACGTTATACGTTATACGTTATACGTTATACGTTATACGTTATTCGTTATATGTTATACGCTATACGTTATACGTTATACGTTATACGTTGTACGTTATACGTTATACGTTTGACGTTATACGTTATACGTTATACGTTATACGTTATACGTTATACGTTATACGTTATACGTTATACGTTATACGTTATACGTTATACGTTATACGTTATACGTTATACGTTATACGTTATACGATATACGTTATACGTTATACGTTACGCGTTATACGCTATACGTTATGCGTTATAGGTCATACCTTATACGTGATACGTCATACGTTATACGTTATACGTTATACGTTATTCGTTATACGTTATACGTTATACGTTATACGTTATACGTTATACGTTATACGTTATGCGTTATACGTTATACGTTATACGTTATACGTTATACGTTATACGTTGTACGTTATACGTTATACGTTATACGTTATACGTTGTACGTTATACGTTATACGTTATTCGTTATATGTTATACGTTATACGTTATACGTTATACGTTATACGTTATACGTTACTCGTTATGCGTAATATGTAATACAATTTTACGTTTTACGGTATTCGTTATACGTTATACGATATACGTTATACGTTATACGTTATACGTTATACGTTATACGTTATACGTTATACGTTATACGTTATACGTTATACGTTATGCGTTATACGCTATACGTTATGCGTTACAGGATATACGTTATACGTTACAGGTTATACGTTATACGTTATACTTTATACGTTATACGTTATACGTTATACGTTATACGTTATATGTTATACGTTATACGTTATACGTTATACGTTTGACGTTATACGTTATACGGTATACGTTATGCGTTATTCGCTATACGTTATGCGTTATAGGATATACGTTATGCGTTATAGGATATACGTTATACGTGATACGTTGTACGTTATACGTTATACGTTATACGTTATACGTTATACGTTATACGTTATACGTTATACGTTATACGTTAAACGTTATACGTTATACGTTATACGTTATACGATATACGTTATACGTTATGCGTTGTACGTTATACGTTGTACGTTATACGTTATACGTTATACGTTATACGTTATACGTTATACGTTATACGTTATACGTTATACGTTATACGTTATACGTTATACGTTATACGTTATACGTTATACGTTATACGTTATACGTTATACGTTATACGTTATACGTTATACGTTATACGTTATACGTTATACGTTATACGTTATACGTTATACGTTATACGTTATACGTTATACGTTATGCGTTATATGTTATACGTTATACGTTATACGTTATACGTTATACGTTATACGTTATACGTTATACGTTTGACGTTATACGTTATACGTTATACGTTATACGTTATACGTTATACGTTATACGTTATACTTTATACGTTATACGTTATACGTTATACGTTATACGTTATACGTTATACGTTATACGTTATACGTTATACGTTATACGTTATACGTTATTCGTTATACGTTATACGTTATACGTTATACGTTATACGTTATACGTTATACGTTATACGTTATACGTTTGACGTTATACGTTATACGTTATACGTTATACGTTATACGTTATACGTTATACGTTATACGTTATACGTTATACGTTATTCGTTATATGTTATACGTTATACGTTATACGTTATACGTTATACGTTATACGTTACTCGTTATGCGTAATATGTAATACAATTTTACGTTTTACGGTATTCGTTATACGTTATACGATATACAATATACGTTATACGTTATACGTTATACGTTATACGTTATACGTTATACGTTATACGTTATACGTTATACGTTATGCGTTATACGCTATACGTTATGCGTTACAGGATATACGTTATACGTTACAGGTTATACGTTATACGTTATACTTTATACGTTATACGTTATACGTTATACGTTATACGTTATATGTTATACGTTATACGTTATACGTTATACGTTTGACGTTATACGTTATACGGTATACGTTATGCGTTATTCGCTATACGTTATGCGTTATAGGATATACGTTATGCGTTATAGGATATACGTTATACGTGATACGTTGTACGTTATACGTTATACGTTATACGTTATACGTTATACGTTATACGTTATACGTTATACGTTATACGTTATACGTTATACGTTATACGTTAAACGTTATACGTTATACGTTACGCGTTATACGCTATACGTTATGCGTTATAGGTCATACCTTATACGTGATACGTCATACGTTATACGTTATACGTTATGCGTTGTACGTTATACGTTGTACGTTATACGTTATACGTTATACGTTATACGTTATACGTTATACGTTATACGTTATACGTTATACGTTATACGTTATACTTTATACGTTATACGTTATACGTTATACGTTATACGTTATACGTTATACGTTATACGTTATACGTTATTCGTTATATGTTATACGTTATACGTTATACGTTATACGTTATACGTTATACGTTATACGTTATACGTTTGACGTTATACGTTATACGTTATACGTTATACGTTATACGTTATACGTTATACGATATACGTTATACGTTATACGCTATACGTTATGCGTTATAGGATATACGTTATACGTTACAGGTTATACGTTATACGTTATACTTTATACGTTATACGTTATGCGTTATACGCTATACGTTATGCGTTATAGGATATACGTTATACGTTACAGGTTATACGTTATACGTTATACTTTATACGTTATACGTTATACGTTATACGTTATACGTTATATGTTATACGTTATACGTTATACGTTATACGTTTGACGTTATACGTTATACGTTATACGGTATACGTTATGCGTTATTCGCTATACGTTATGCGTTATAGGATATACGTTATGCGTTATAGGATATACGTTATACGTGATACGTTGTACGTTATACGTTATACGTTATACGTTATACGTTATACGTTATACGTTATACGTTATACGTTATACGTTATACGTTATACGTTATACGTTAAACGGTATACGTTATACGTTATACGTTATACGATATACGTTATACGTTATGCGTTGTACGTTATACGTTGTACGTTATACGTTATACGTTATACGTTATACGTTATACGTTATACGTTATACGTTATACGTTATACGTTATACGTTATACGTTATACGTTATACGTTATACGTTATACGTTATACGTTATACGTTATACGTTATACGTTATACGTTATACGTTATACGTTATACGTTATACGTTATGCGTTATATGTTATACGTTATACGTTATACGTTATACGTTATACGTTATACGTTATACGTTATACGTTATACGTTTGACGTTATACGTTATACGTTATACGTTATACGTTATACGTTATACGTTATACGTTATACGTTATACGTTATACGTTATACGTTATACGTTATACGTTATACGTTAAACGTTATACGTTATACGTTATATGTTATACGTTATACGTTATACGTTATACGTTATACGTTATACGTTATACGTTATACGTTATACGTTATACGTTATACGTTATACGTTATGCGTTATACGCTACACGTTATGCGTTATAGGATATACGTTATACGTTACAGGTTATACGTTATACGTTATACGTTATACGTTATACGTTATACGTGATACGTTATACGTTATACGTTATACGTTATGCGTTATACGCTACACGTTATGCGTTATAGGATATACGTTATACGTTACAGGTTATACGTTATACGTTATACTTTATACGTTATACGTTATACGTTATACGTTATACGTTATACGTTATACGTTATACGTTATACGTTATACGTTATACGTTATACGTTATACGTTATACGTTATACGTTATACGTAATACGTTATACGTTAAACGGTATACGTTATACGTTATACGTTATACGATATACGTTATACGTTATGCGCTGTACGTTATACGTTATACGTTATACGTTAAACGTTATACGTTATACGTTATACGTTATACGATATACGTTATACGTTATGCGTTGTACGTTATACGTTGTACGTTATACGTTATACGTTATACGTTATACGTTATACGTTATACGTTATACGTTATACGTTATACGTTATACGTTATACTTTATACGTTATACGTTATACGTTATACGTTATACGTTATACGTTATACGTTATACGTTATACGTTATTCGTTATATGTTATACGCTATACGTTATACGTTATACGTTATACGTTGTACGTTATACGTTATACGTTTGACGTTATACGTTATACGTTATACGTTATACGTTATACGTTATACGTTATACGTTATACGTTATACGTTATACGTTATACGTTATACGTTATACGTTATACGTTATACGTTATACGTTATTCGTTATACGTTATACGTTATACGTTATACGTTATACGTTATACGTTATACGTTATACGTTATACGTTATACGTTATACGTTATACGTTATACGTTATACGTTATACGTTATACGTTATACGATATACGTTATACGTTATACGTTATACGTTATGCGTTATAGGATATACGTTATACGTTATACGTTATACGTTATACGTTATACGTTATACGTTATACGTTATACGTTATACGTTATACGTTATACGTTATACGTTATACGTTATACGTTATACGTTATACGTTATACGTTATACGTTATACGTTATACGTTATACGTTATACGTTATACGTTACGCGTTATACGCTATACGTTATGCGCTATAGGTCATACCTTATACGTGATACGTCATACGTTATACGTTATACGTTATACGTTATTCGTTATACGTTATACGTTATACGTTATACGTTATACGTTATACGTTATATGTTATACGTTATACGTTATACGTTATACGTTATACGTTATACGTTATACGTTATACGTTGTACGTTATACGTTATACGTTATACGTTATACGTTATACGTTATACGTTATACGTTATACGTTAAACGTTATACGTTATACGTTATTCGTTATACGTTATACGTTATACGTTATACGTTATACGTTATACGTTATACGTTATACGTTATACGTTATACGTTATACGTTATACGTTATACGTTATACGTTATACGTTATACGTTATACGTTATACGTTATACGTTATACGTTATACGTTATACGTTATACGTTATACGTTATACGTTATACGTTACGCGTTATACGCTATACGTTATGCGCTATAGGTCATACCTTATACGTGATACGTCATACGTTATACGTTATACGTTATACGTTATTCGTTATACGTTATACGTTATACGTTATACGTTATACGTTATACGTTATACTTTATACGTTATACGTTATACGTTATACGTTATACGTTATACGTTATACGTTATACGTTATACGTTATTCGTTATATGTTATACGTTTGACGTTATACGTTATACGTTATACGTTATACGTTATACGTTATACGTTATACGTTATACGTTATACGTTATACGTTATACGTTATACGTTATACGTTATACGTTATACGTTATACGTTATTCGTTATACGTTATACGTTATACGTTATACGTTATACGTTATACGTTATACGTTATACGTTATACGTTATACGTTATACGTTATACGTTATACGTTATACGTTATACGTTATACGTTATACGATATACGTTATACGTTATACGTTATACGTTATGCGTTATAGGATATACGTTATACGTTATACGTTATACGTTATACGTTATACGTTATACGTTATACGTTATACGTTATACGTTATACGTTATACGTTATACGTTATACGTTATACGTTATACGTTATACGTTATACGTTATACGTTATACGTTATACGTTATACGTTATACGTTATACGTTACGCGTTATACGCTATACGTTATGCGCTATAGGTCATACCTTATACGTGATACGTCATACGTTATACGTTATACGTTATACGTTATTCGTTATACGTTATACGTTATACGTTATACGTTATACGTTATACGTTATATGTTATACGTTATACGTTATACGTTATACGTTATACGTTATACGTTATACGTTATACGTTGTACGTTATACGTTATACGTTATACGTTATACGTTATACGTTATACGTTATACGTTATACGTTAAACGTTATACGTTATACGTTATTCGTTATACGTTATACGTTATACGTTATACGTTATACGTTATACGTTATACGTTATACGTTATACGTTATACGTTATACGTTATACGTTATACGTTATACGTTATACGTTATACGTTATACGTTATACGTTATACGTTATACGTTATACGTTATACGTTATACGTTATACGTTATACGTTATACGTTACGCGTTATACGCTATACGTTATGCGCTATAGGTCATACCTTATACGTGATACGTCATACGTTATACGTTATACGTTATACGTTATTCGTTATACGTTATACGTTATACGTTATACGTTATACGTTATACGTTATACGTTATACGTTATACGTTATACGTTATACGTTATACGTTATACGTTATGCGTTATACGCTATACGTTATGCGTTATAGGATATACGTTATACGTTACAGGTTATACGTTATACGTTATACTTTATACGTTATACGTTATACGTTATACGTTATACGTTATATGTTATACGTTATACGTTATAAGTTATACGTTTGACGTTATACGTTATACGGTATACGATATGCGTTATAGGATATACGTTATACGTTATACGTTATACGTTATACGTTATACGTTATACGTTATACGTTATACGTTATACGTTATACGTTATACGATATACGTTATACGTTATACGTTATACGTTATGCGTTATAGGATATACGTTATACGTTATACGTTATACGTTATGCGTTATAGGATATACGTTATACGTTATACGTTATACGTTATACGTTATACGTTATACGTTATACGTTATACGTTATACGTTACGCGTTATACGCTATACGTTATGCGCTATAGGTCATACCTTATACGTGATACGTCATACGTTATACGTTATACGTTATACGTTATTCGTTATACGTTATACGTTATACGTTATACGTTATACGTTATACGTTATATGTTATACGTTATACGTTATACGTTATACGTTATACGTTATACGTTATACGTTATACGTTATACGTTGTACGTTCTACGTTATACGTTATACGTTATACGTTATACGTTATACGTTATACGTTAAACGTTATACGTTATACGTTATTCGTTATACGTTATACGTTATACGTTATACGTTATACGTTATACGTTATACGTTATACGTTATACGTTATACGTTATACGTTATACGTTATACGTTATACGTTATACGTTATACGTTATACGTTATACGTTATACGTTATACGTTATACGTTATACGTTATACGTTATACGTTATACGTTATACGTTATACGTTATACGTTATACGTTATACGTTATACGTTATACGTTATACGTTATACGTTATACGGTGTACGTTATACGTTATACGTTATACGTTACGCGTTATACGCTATACGTTATGCGTTATAGGTCATACCTTATACGTGATACGTCATACGTTATACGTTATACGTTATACGTTATTCGTTATACGTTATACGTTATACGTTATACGTTATACGTTATACGTTATACGTTATACGTTATACGTTATGCGTTATACGTTATACGTTATACGTTATACGTTATACGTTATACGTTGTACGTTATACGTTATACGTTATACGTTATACGTTGTACGTTATACGTTATACGTTATTCGTTATATGTTATACGTTATACGTTATACGTTATACGTTATACGTTACTCGTTATGCGTAATATGTAATACAATTTTACGTTTTACGGTATTCGTTATACGTTATACGATATACGTTATACGTTATACGTTATACGTTATACGTTATACGTTATACGTTATACGTTATACGTTATACGTTATACGTTATGCGTTATACGCTATACGTTATGCGTTATAGGATATACGTTATACGTTACAGGTTATACGTTATACGTTATACTTTATACGTTATACGTTATACGTTATACGTTATACGTTATATGTTATACGTTATACGTTATACGTTATACGTTTGACGTTATACGTTATACGGTATACGATATGCGTTATAGGATATACGTTATACGTTATACGTTATACGTTATACGTTATACGTTATACGTTATACGTTATACGTTATACGTTATACGTTATACGTTATACGTTATACGTTATACGTTATACGTTATACGTTATACGTTATACGTTATACGTTATACGTTATACGTTATACGTTATACGTTATACGTTATACGTTATACGTTATACGTTATACGTTATACGTTATACGTTATACGTTCCGCGTTATACGCTATACGTTATGCGTTATAGGTCATACCTTATACGTGATACGTCATACGTTATACGTTATACGTTATACGTTATTCGTTATACGTTATACGTTATACGTTATACGTTATACGTTATACGTTATACGTTATACGTTATGCGTTATACCTTATACGTTATACGTTATACGTTATACGTTATACGTTGTACGTTATACGTTATACGTTATACGTTATACGTTGTACGTTATACGTTATACGTTATTCGTTATATGTTATACGTTATACGTTATACGTTATACGTTATACGTTACTCGTTATGCGTAATATGTAATACAATTTTACGTTTTACGGTATTCGTTATAAGTTATACGATATACGTTATACGTTATACGTTATACGTTATACGTTATACGTTATACGTTATACGTTATACGTTATACGTTATGCGTTATACGCTATACGTTATGCGTTATAGGATATACGTTATACGTTACAGGTTATACGTTATACGTTATACTTTATACGTTATACGTTATACGTTATACGTTATACGTTATATGTTATACGTTATACGTTATACGTTATACGTTTGACGTTATACGTTATACGGTATACGATATGCGTTATAGGATATACGTTATACGTTATACGTTATACGTTATACGTTATACGTTATACGTTATACGTTATACGTTATACGTTATACGTTATACGTTATACGTTATACGATATACGTTATACGTTATACGTTATACGTTATGCGTTATAGGATATACGTTATACGTTATACGTTATACGTTATGCGTTATAGGATATACGTTATACGTTATACGTTATACGTTATACGTTATACGATATACGTTATACGTTATACGTTATACGTTACGCGTTATACGCTATACGTTATGCGCTATAGGTCATACCTTATACGTGATACGTCATACGTTATACGTTATACGTTATACGTTATTCGTTATACGTTATACGTTATACGTTATACGTTATACGTTATACGTTATACGTTATATGTTATACGTTATACGTTATACGTTATACGTTATACGTTATACGTTATACGTTATACGTTATACGTTGTACGTTATACGTTATACGTTATACGTTATACGTTATACGTTATACGTTATACGTTAAACGTTATACGTTATACGTTATTCGTTATACGTTATACGTTATACGTTATACGTTATACGTTATACGTTATACGTTATACGTTATACTTTATACGTTATACGTTATACGTTATACGTTATACGTTATACGTTATACGTTATACGTTATACGTTATACGTTATTCGTTATATGTTATACGTTATACGTTATTCGTTATACGTTATACGTTACACGTTATACGTTATACGTTATACGTTATACGTTATACGTTATACGTTATACGTTATACGTTATACGTTATATGTTATACGTTATACGTTATACGTTATACGTTTGACGTTATACGTTATACGGTATACGATATGCGTTATAGGATATACGTTATACGTTATACGTTATACGTTATACGTTATACGTTATACGTTATACGTTATACTTTATACGTTATACGTTATACGTTATACGTTATACGTTATACGTTATACGTTATACGTTATACGTTATTCGTTATATGTTATACGTTATACGTTATTCGTTATACGTTATACGTTACACGTTATACGTTATACGTTATACGTTATACGTTATACGTTATACGTTATACGTTATACGTTATACGTTATACGTTATACGTTATACGTTATACGTTATACGTTATACGTTATACGTTATACGTTATACGTTATACGTTATGCGTTATACGCTATACGTTATGCGTTATAGGATATACGTTATACGTTACAGGTTATACGTTATACGTTATACTTTATACGTTATACGTTATACGTTATACGTTATACGTTATATGTTATACGTTATACGTTATGCGTTATAGGATATACGTTATACGTTACAGGTTATACGTTATACGTTATACTTTATACGTTATACGTTATACGTTATACGTTATACGTTATATGTTATACGTTATACGTTATACGTTATACGTTTGACGTTATACGTTATACGGTATACGATATGCGTTATACGTTATACGTTATTCGTTATATGTTATACGTTATACGTTATTCGTTATACGTTATACGTTACACGTTATACGTTATACGTTATACGTTATACGTTATACGTTATACGTTATACGTTATACGTTATACGTTATACGTTATACGTTATACGTTATACGTTATACGTTATACGTTATACGTTATTCGTTATATGTTATACGTTATACGTTATTCGTTATACGTTATACGTTACACGTTATACGTTATACGTTATACGTTATACGTTATACGTTATACGTTATACGTTATACGTTATACGTTATACGTTATACGTTATACGTTATACGTTATACGTTATACGTTATACGTTATACGTTATTCGTTATATGTTATACGTTATACGTTATTCGTTATACGTTATACGTTACTCGTTATGCGTAATATGTAATACAATTTTACGTTTTACGGTATTCGTTATACGTTATACGATATACGTTATACGTTATACGTTATACGTTATACGTTATACGTTATACGTTATACGTTATACGTTATACGTTATGCGTTATACGCTATACGTTATGCGTTATAGGATATACGTTATACGTTACAGGTTATACGTTATACGTTATACTTTATACGTTATACGTTATACGTTATACGTTATACGTTATATGTTATACGTTATACGTTATACGTTATACGTTTGACGTTATACGTTATACGGTATACGATATGCGTTATAGGATATACGTTATACGTTATACGTTATACGTTATACGTTATACGTTATACGTTATACGTTATACGTTATACGTTATACGTTATACGTTATACGTTATACGTTATACGTTATACGTTATACGTTATACGTTATACGTTATACGTTATACGTTATACTTTATACGTTATACGTTATACGTTATACGTTATACGTTATACGTTATACGTTATACGTTATACGTTATACGTTATTCGTTATATGTTATACGTTATACGTTATTCGTTATACGTTATACGTTACACGTTATACGTTATACGTTATACGTTATACGTTATACGTTATACGTTATACGTTATACGTTATACGTTATACGTTATACGTTATACGTTATACGTTATACGTTATACGTTATACGTTATACGTTATACGTTATGCGTTATACGCTATACGTTATGCGTTATAGGATATACGTTATACGTTACAGGTTATACGTTATACGTTATACTTTATACGTTGTACGTTATACGTTATACGTTATACGTTATATGTTATACGTTATACGTTATACGTTATACGTTATACGTTTGACGTTATACGTTATACGGTATACGTTATGCGTTATAGGATATACGTTATACGTTATACGTTATACGTTATACGTTATACGTTATACGTTATACGTTATACGTTATACGTTATACGTTATACGTTATACGTTATACGTTATACGTTATACGTTATACGTTATACGTTATACGTTATACGTTATACGTTATACGTTATACGTTATACGTTATACGTTATACGTTATACGTTATACGTTATACGTTATACGTTATACGTTATACGTTATACGTTATACGTTATACGTTATACGTTATACGTTATACGTTATACGTTATACGTTATACGTTATACGTTATACGTTATACGTTACGCGTTATACGCTATACGTTATGCGCTATAGGTCATACCTTATACGTGATACGTCATACGTTATACGTTATACGTTATACGTTATTCGTTATGCGTAATATGTAATACAATTTTACGTTTTACGGTATTCGTTATAAGTTATACGATATACGTTATACGTTATACGTTATACGTTATACGTTATACGTTATACGTTATACGTTATACGTTATACGTTATACGTTATACGTTATGCGTTATACGCTATACGTTATGCGTTATAGGATATACGTTATACGTTACAGGTTATACGTTATACGTTATACTTTATACGTTATACGTTATACGTTATACGTTATACGTTATGTGTTATACGTTATACGTTATACGTTATACGTTTGACGTTATACGTTATACGGTATACGATATGCGTTATAGGATATACGTTATACGTTATACGTTATACGTTATACGTTATACGTTATACGTTATACGTTATACGTTATACGTTATACGTTATACGATATACGTTATACGTTATACGTTATACGTTATGCGTTATAGGATATACGTTATACGTTATACGTTATACGTTATGCGTTATAGGATATACGTTATACGTTATACGTTATGCGTTATACGTTATACGATATACGTTATACGTTATACGTTATACGTTACGCGTTATACGCTATACGTTATGCGCTATAGGTCATACCTTATACGTGATACGTCATACGTTATACGTTATACGTTATACGTTATTCGTTATACGTTATACGTTATACGTTATACGTTATACGTTATACGTTATACGTTATATGTTATACGTTATACGTTATACGTTATACGTTATACGTTATACGTTATACGTTATACGTTATACGTTATACGTTGTACGTTATACGTTATACGTTATACGTTATACGTTATACGTTATACGTTATACGTTAAACGTTATACGTTATACGTTATTCGTTATACGTTATACGTTATACGTTATACGTTATACGTTATACGTTATACGTTATACGTTATACGTTATACGTTATACGTTATACGTTATACGTTATACGTTATACGTTATACGTTATACGTTATACGTTATACGTTATACGTTATACGTTATACGTTATACGTTATACGTTATACGTTACGCGTTATACGCTATACGTTATGCGTTATAGGTCATACCTTATACGTGATACGTCATACGTTATACGTTATACGTTATACGTTATTCGTTATACGTTATACGTTATACGTTATACGTTATACGTTATACGTTATACGTTATACGTTATGCGTTATACGTTATACGTTATACGTTATACGTTATACGTTATACGTTGTACGTTATACGTTATACGTTATACGTTATACGTTGTACGTTATACGTTATACGTTATTCGTTATATGTTATACGTTATACGTTATACGTTATACGTTATACGTTACTCGTTATGCGTAATATGTAATACAATTTTACGTTTTACGGTATTCGTTATACGTTATACGATATACGTTATACGTTATACGTTATACGTTATACGTTATACGTTATACGTTATACGTTATACGTTATACGTTATACGTTATGCGTTATACGCTATACGTTATGCGTTATAGGATATACGTTATACGTTACAGGTTATACGTTATACGTTATACTTTATACGTTATACGTTATACGTTATACGTTATACGTTATATGTTATACGTTATACGTTATACGTTATACGTTTGACGTTATACGTTATACGGTATACGATATGCGTTATAGGATATACGTTATACGTTATACGTTATACGTTATACGTTATACGTTATACGTTATACGTTATACGTTATACGTTATACGTTATACGTTATACGTTATACGTTATACGTTATACGTTATACGTTATACGTTATACGTTATACGTTATACGTTATACGTTATACGTTATACGTTATACGTTATACTTTATACGTTATACGTTATACGTTATACGTTATACGTTATACGTTATACGTTATACGTTATACGTTATTCGTTATATGTTATACGTTATACGTTATTCGTTATACGTTATACGTTATACGTTATACGTTATACGTTTGACGTTATACGTTATACGTTATACGTTATACGTTATACGTTATACGTTATACGTTATACGTTATACGTTATACGTTATACGTTATACGTTATACGTTATACGTTATACGTTATACGTTATTCGTTATACGTTATACGTTATACGTTATACGTTATACGTTATACGTTATACGTTATACGTTATTCGTTATACGTTATACGTTATACGTTATACGTTATACGATATACGTTATACGTTATACGTTATACGTTATGCGTTATAGGATATACGTTATACGTTATACGTTATACGTTATACGTTATACGTTATACGTTATACGTTATACGTTATACGTTATACGTTATACGTTATACGTTATACGTTATACGTTATACGTTATACGTTATACGTTAAACGTTATACGTTATACGTTATACGTTATACGTTAAACGTTATACGTTATACGTTACACGTTATACGTTATACGTTATACGTTATACGTTATACGTTGTACGTTATACGTTATACGTTATTCGTTATATGTTATACGTTATACGTTATACGTTATACGTTATACGTTATACGTTATACGTTACGCGTTATACGCGATACGTTATGCGCTATAGGTCATACCTTATACGTGATACGTCATACGTTATACGTTATACGTTATACGTTATTCGTTATACGTTATACGTTATACGTTATACGTTATACGTTATACGTTATATGTTATACGTTATACGTTATACGTTATACGTTATACGTTATACGTTATACGGTATACGTTGTACGTTATACGTTATACGTTATACGTTATACGTTATACGTTATACGTTATACGATATACGTTATACGTTATACGTTATACGTTATACGTTATACGTTATACGTTATACGTTATACGTTATACGTTATACGTTATACGTTATACGTTATACGTTATACGTTATACGTTATACGTTATACGTTATACGTTATGCGTTATATGTTATACGTTATACGTTATACGTTATACGTTATACGTTATACGTTATATGTTATACGTTATACGTTATACGTTATACGTTTGACGTTATACGTTATACGGTATACGTTATGCGTTATTCGCTATACGTTATGCGTTATAGGATATACGTTATGCGTTATAGGATATACGTTATACGTGATACGTTGTACGTTATACGTTATACGTTATACGTTATACGTTATACGTTATACGTTATACGTTATACGTTATACGTTATACGTTATACGTTAAACGGTATACGTTATACGTTATACGTTATACGATATACGTTATACGTTATACGTTAAACGGTATACGTTATACGTTATACGTTATACGTTATACGTTATACGTTATACGTTATACGTTATACGTTATACGTTATACGTTATACGTTATACGTTATACGTTATACGTTATACGTTATACGTTATACGTTATACGTTATACGTTATACGTTATACGTTATACTTTATGCGTTATACGCTATACGTTATGCGTTATAGGATATACGTTATACGTTACAGGTTATACGTTATACGTTATACTTTATACGTTATACGTCATACGTTATACGTTATACGTTATATGTTATACGTTATACGTTATACGTTATACGTTTGACGTTATACGTTATACGGTATACGTTATGCGTTATTCGCTATACGTTATGCGTTATAGGATATACGTTATGCGTTATAGGATATACGTTATACGTGATACGTTGTACGTTATACGTTATACGTTATACGTTATACGTTATACGTTATACGTTATACGTTATACGTTATACGTTATACGTTAAACGGTATACGTTATACGTTATACGTTATACGATATACGTTATACGTTATGCGTTGTACGTTATACGTTGTACGTTATACGTTATACGTTATACGTTATACGTTATACGTTATACGTTATACGTTATACGTTATACGTTATACGTTATAAGTTATACGTTATACGTTATACGTTATACGTTATACGTTATACGTTATACGTTATACGTTATACGTTATACGTTATACGTTATACGTTACGCGTTATACGCTATACGTTATGCGCTATAGGTCATACCTTATACGTGATACGTCATACGTTATACGTTATACGTTATACGTTATACGTTATTCGTTATACGTTATACGTTATACGTTATACGTTATACGTTATACGTTATACGTTATACGTTATACGTTATACGTTATACGTTATACGTTATACGTTATGCGTTATACGCTATACGTTATGCGTTATAGGATATACGTTATACGTTACAGGTTATACGTTATACGTTATACTTTATACGTTATACGTTATACGTTATACGTTATACGTTATATGTTATACGTTATACGTTATACGTTTGACGTTTGACGTTATACGTTATACGGTATACGATATGCGTTATAGGATATACGTTATACGTTATACGTTATACGTTATACGTTATACGTTATACGTTATACGTTATACGTTATACGTTATACGTTATACGTTATACGATATACGTTATACGTTATACGTTATACGTTATGCGTTATAGGATATACGTTATACGTTATACGTTATACGTTATGCGTTATAGGATATACGTTATACGTTATACGTTATACGTTATACGTTATACGTTATACGTTATACGTTATACGTTATACGTTATACGTTATACGTTACGCGTTATACGCTATACGTTATGCGCTATAGGTCATACCTTATACGTGATACGTCATACGTTATACGTTATACGTTATACGTTATTCGTTATACGTTATACGTTATACGTTATACGTTATACGTTATACGTTATATGTTATACGTTATACGTTATACGTTATACGTTATACGTTATACGTTATACGTTATACGTTATACGTTGTACGTTATACGTTATACGTTATACGTTATACGTTATACGTTATACGTTATACGTTAAACGTTATACGTTATACGTTATTCGTTATACGTTATACGTTATACGTTATACGTTATACGTTATACGTTATACGTTATACGTTATACGTTATACGTTATACGTTATACGTTATACGTTATACGTTATACGTTATACGTTATACGTTATACGTTATACGTTATACGTAATACGTTATACGTTATACGTTATACGTTATACGTTATACGTTATACGTTATACGTTATACGTTATACGTTATACGTTATACGTTATACGTTATACGTTATACGTTATACGTTATACGTTATACGTTATACGATATACGTTATACGTTATACGTTATACGTTACGCGTTATACGCTATACGTTATGCGTTATAGGTCATACCTTATACGTGATACGTCATACGTTATACGTTATACGTTATACGTTATTCGTTATACGTTATACGTTATACGTTATACGTTATACGTTATACGTTATACGTTATACGTTATACGTTATACGTTATACGTTATACGTTATACGTTATACGTTATACGTTATACGTTATACGTTATACGTTATACGTTATACGTTATATGTTATACGTTATACGTTATACGTTATACGTTATACGTTTGACGTTATACGTTATACGGTATACGTTATGCGTTATAGGATATACGTTATACGTTATACGTTATACGTTATGCGTTATAGGATATACGTTATACGTTATACGTTATACGTTATACGTTATACGTTATACGTTATACGTTATACGTTATACGTTACGCGTTATACGCTATACGTTATGCGTTATAGGTCATACCTTATACGTGATACGTCATACGTTATACGTTATACGTTATACGTTATTCGTTATACGTTATACGTTATACGTTATACGTTATACGTTATACGTTATACGTTATACGTTATACGTTATACGTTATACGTTATACGTTATACGTTATACGTTATACGTTACGCGTTATACGCTATACGTTATGCGCTATAGGTCATACCTTATACGTGATACGTCATACGTTATACGTTATACGTTATACGTTATTCGTTATACGTTATACGTTATACGTTATACGTTATACGTTATACGTTATATGTTATACGTTATACGTTATACGTTATACGTTATACGTTATACGTTATACGTTATACGTTATACGTTATACGTTGTACGTTATACGTTATACGTTATACGTTATACGTTATACGTTATACGTTATACGTTAAACGTTATACGTTATCCGTTATTCGTTATACGTTATACGTTATACGTTATACGTTATACGTTATACGTTATACGTTATACGTTATACGTTATACGTTATACGTTATACGTTATACGTTATACGTTATACGTTATACGTTATACGTTATACGTTATACGTTATACGTTACGCGTTATACGCTATACGTTATGCGTTATAGGTCATACCTTATACGTGATACGTCATACGTTATACGTTATACGTTATACGTTATTCGTTATACGTTATACGTTATACGTTATACGTTATACGTTATACGTTATACGTTATACGTTATGCGTTATACGTTATACGTTATACGTTATACGTTATACGTTATACGTTGTACGTTATACGTTATACGTTATACGTTATACGTTGTACGTTATACGTTATACGTTATTCGTTATATGTTATACGTTATACGTTATACGTTATACGTTATACGTTACTCGTTATGCGTAATATGTAATACAATTTTACGTTTTACGGTATTCGTTATAAGTTATACGATATACGTTATACGTTATACGTTATACGTTATACGTTATACGTTATACGTTATACGTTATACGTTATACGTTATACGTTATACGTTATGCGTTATACGCTATACGTTATGCGTTATAGGATATACGTTATACGTTACATGTTATACGTTATACGTTATACTTTATACGTTATACGTTATACGTTATACGTTATACGTTATATGTTATACGTTATACGTTATACGTTATACGTTTGACGTTATACGTTATACGGTATACGATATGCGTTATAGGATATACGTTATACGTTATACGTTATACGTTATACGTTATACGTTATACGTTATACGTTATACGTTATACGTTATACGTTATACGATATACGTTATACGTTATACGTTATACGTTATGCGTTATAGGATATACGTTATACGTTATACGTTATACGTTATGCGTTATAGGATATACGTTATACGTTATACGTTATACGTTATACGTTATACGATATACGTTATACGTTATACGTTATACGTTACGCGTTATACGCTATACGTTATGCGCTATAGGTCATACCTTATACGTGATACGTCATACGTTATACGTTATACGTTATACGTTATTCGTTATACGTTATACGTTATACGTTATACGTTATACGTTATACGTTATACGTTATATGTTATACGTTATACGTTATACGTTATACGTTATACGTTATACGTTATACGTTATACGTTATACGTTATACGTTGTACGTTATACGTTATACGTTATACGTTATACGTTATACGTTATACGTTATACGTTAAACGTTATACGTTATACGTTATTCGTTATACGTTATACGTTATACGTTATACGTTATACGTTATACGTTATACGTTATACGTTATACGTTATACGTTATACGTTATACGTTATACGTTATACGTTATACGTTATACGTTATACGTTATACGTTATACGTTATACGTTATACGTTATACGTTATACGTTATACGTTATACGTTACGCGTTATACGCTATACGTTATGCGTTATAGGTCATACCTTATACGTGATACGTCATACGTTATACGTTATACGTTATACGTTATTCGTTATACGTTATACGTTATACGTTATACGTTATACGTTATACGTTATACGTTATACGTTATGCGTTATACGTTATACGTTATACGTTATACGTTATACGTTATACGTTGTACGTTATACGTTATACGTTATACGTTATACGTTGTACGTTATACGTTATACGTTATTCGTTATATGTTATACGTTATACGTTATACGTTATACGTTATACGTTACTCGTTATGCGTAATATGTAATACAATTTTACGTTTTACGGTATTCGTTATACGTTATACGATATACGTTATACGTTATACGTTATACGTTATACGTTATACGTTATACGTTATACGTTATACGTTATACGTTATACGTTATGCGTTATACGCTATACGTTATGCGTTATAGGATATACGTCATACGTTACAGGTTATACGTTATACGTTATACTTTATACGTTATACGTTATACGTTATACGTTATACGTTATATGTTATACGTTATACGTTATACGTTATACGTTTGACGTTATACGTTATACGGTATACGATATGCGTTATAGGATATACGTTATACGTTATACGTTATACGTTATACGTTATACGTTATACGTTATACGTTATACGTTATACGTTATACGTTATACGTTATACGTTATACGTTATACGTTATACGTTATACGTTATACGTTATACGTTATACGTTATACGTTATACGTTATACGTTATACGTTATACGTTATACTTTATACGTTATACGTTATACGTTATACGTTATACGTTATACGTTATACGTTATACGTTATACGTTATTCGTTATATGTTATACGTTATACGTTATTCGTTATACGTTATACGTTATACGTTATACGTTATACGTTTGACGTTATACGTTATACGTTATACGTTATACGTTATACGTTATACGTTATACGTTATACGTTATACGTTATACGTTATACGTTATACGTTATACGTTATACGTTATACGTTATACGTTATTCGTTATACGTTATACGTTATACGTTATACGTTATACGTTATACGTTATACGTTATACGTTATACGTTATACGTTATACGTTATACGTTATACGTTATACGATATACGTTATACGTTATACGTTATACGTTATGCGTTATAGGATATACGTTATACGTTATACGTTATACGTTATACGTTATACGTTATACGTTATACGTTATACGTTATACGTTATACGTTATACGTTATACGTTATACGTTATACGTTATACGTTATACGTTATACGTTAAACGTTATACGTTATACGTTATACGTTATACGTTAAACGTTATACGTTATACGTTACACGTTATACGTTATACGTTATACGTTATACGTTATACGTTGTACGTTATACGTTATACGTTATTCGTTATATGTTATACGTTATACGTTATACGTTATACGTTATACGTTATACGTTATACGTTACGCGTTATACGCGATACGTTATGCGCTATAGGTCATACCTTATACGTGATACGTCATACGTTATACGTTATACGTTATACGTTATTCGTTATACGTTATACGTTATACGTTATACGTTATACGTTATACGTTATATGTTATACGTTATACGTTATACGTTATACGTTATACGTTATACGTTATACGTTATACGTTATACGTTGTACGTTATACGTTATACGTTATACGTTATACGTTATACGTTATACGTTATACGATAAACGTTATACGTTATACGTTATACGTTATACGTTATACGTTATACGTTATACGTTATACGTTATACGTTATACGTTATACGTTATACGTTATACGTTATACGTTATACGTTATACGTTATACGTTATACGTTATGCGTTATATGTTATACCTTATACGTTATACGTTATACGTTATACGTTATACGTTATATGTTATACGTTATACGTTATACGTTATACGTTTGACGTTATACGTTATACGGTATACGTTATGCGTTATTCGCTATACGTTATGCGTTATAGGATATACGTTATGCGTTATAGGATATACGTTATACGTGATACGTTGTACGTTATACGTTATACGTTATACGTTATACGTTATACGTTATACGTTATACGTTATACGTTATACGTTATACGTTAAACGGTATACGTTATACGTTATACGTTATACGATATACGTTATACGTTATACGTTAAACGGTATACGTTATACGCTATACGTTATACGTTATACGTTATACGTTATACGTTATACGTTATACGTTATACGTTATACGTTATACGTTATACGTTATACGTTATACGTTATACGTTATACGTTATACGTTATACGTTATACGTTATACGTTATACTTTATGCGTTATACGCTATACGTTATGCGTTATAGGATATACGTTATACGTTACAGGTTATACGTTATACGTTATACTTTATACGTTATACGTCATACGTTATACGTTATACGTTATATGTTATACGTTATACGTTATACGTTATACGTTTGACGTTATACGTTATACGGTATACGTTATGCGTTATTCGCTATACGTTATGCGTTATAGGATATACGTTATGCGTTATAGGATATACGTTATACGTGATACGTTGTACGTTATACGTTATACGTTATACGTTATACGTTATACGTTATACGTTATACGTTATACGTTATACGTTATACGTTAAACGGTATACGTTATACGTTATACGTTATACGATATACGTTATACGTTATGCGTTGTACGTTATACGTTGTACGTTATACGTTATACGTTATACGTTATACGTTATACGTTATACGTTATACGTTATACGTTATACGTTATACGTTATAAGTTATACGTTATACGTTATACGTTATACGTTATACGTTATACGTTATACGTTATACGTTATACGTTATACGTTATACGTTATACGTTACGCGTTATACGCTATACGTTATGCGCTATAGGTCATACCTTATACGTGATACGTCATACGTTATACGTTATACGTTATACGTTATTCGTTATACGTTATACGTTATACGTTATACGTTATACGTTATACGTTATACGTTATACGTTATACGTTATACGTTATACGTTATACGTTATACGTTATGCGTTATACGCTATACGTTATGCGTTATAGGATATACGTTATACGTTACAGGTTATACGTTATACGTTATACTTTATACGTTATACGTTATACGTTATACGTTATACGTTATATGTTATACGTTATACGTTATACGTTATACGTTTGACGTTATACGTTATACGGTATACGATATGCGTTATAGGATATACGTTATACGTTATACGTTATACGTTATACGTTATACGTTATACGTTATACGTTATACGTTATACGTTATACGTTATACGTTATACGATATACGTTATACGTTATACGTTATACGTTATGCGTTATAGGATATACGTTATACGTTATACGTTATACGTTATGCGTTATAGGATATACGTTATACGTTATACGTTATACGTTATACGTTATACGTTATACGTTATACGTTATACGTTATACGTTATACGTTATACGTTACGCGTTATACGCTATACGTTATGCGCTATAGGTCATACCTTATACGTGATACGTCATACGTTATACGTTATACGTTATACGTTATTCGTTATACGTTATACGTTATACGTTATACGTTATACGTTATACGTTATATGTTATACGTTATACGTTATACGTTATACGTTATACGTTATACGTTATACGTTATACGTTATACGTTGTACGTTATACGTTATACGTTATACGTTATACGTTATACGTTATACGTTATACGTTAAACGTTATACGTTATACGTTATTCGTTATACGTTATACGTTATACGTTATACGTTATACGTTATACGTTATACGTTATACGTTATACGTTATACGTTATACGTTATACGTTATACGTTATACGTTATACGTTATACGTTATACGTTATACGTTATACGTTATACGTTATACGTTATACGTTATACGTTATACGTTATACGTTATACGTTATACGTTATACGTTATACGTTATACGTTATACGTTATACGTTATACGTTATACGTTATACGTTATACGTTATACGTTATACGTTATACGTTATACGTTATACGTTATACGTTATACGTTATACGTTACGCGTTATACGCTATACGTTATGCGTTATAGGTCATACCTTATACGTGATACGTCATACGTTATACGTTATACGTTATACGTTATTCGTTATACGTTATACGTTATACGTTATACGTTATACGTTATACGTTATACGTTATACGTTATGCGTTATACGTTATACGTTATACGTTATACGTTATACGTTATACGTTGTACGTTATACGTTATACGTTATACGTTATACGTTGTACGTTATACGTTATACGTTATTCGTTATGTGTTATACGTTATACGTTATACGTTATACGTTATACGTTACTCGTTATGCGTAATATGTAATACAATTTTACGTTTTACGGTATTCGTTATACGTTATACGATATACGTTATACGTTATACGTTATACGTTATAAGTTATACGTTATACGTTATACGTTATACGTTATACGTTATGCGTTATACGCTATACGTTATGCGTTATAGGATATACGTTATACGTTACAGGTTATACGTTATACGTTATACTTTATACGTTATACGTTATACGTTATACGTTATACGTTATATGTTATACGTTATACGTTATACGTTATACGTTTGACGTTATACGTTATACGGTATACGATATGCGTTATAGGATATACGTTATACGTTATACGTTATACGTTATACGTTATACGTTATACGTTATACGTTATACGTTATACGTTATACGTTATACGTTATACGTTATACGTTATACGTTATACGTTATACGTTATACGTTATACGTTATACGTTATACGTTATACGTTATACGTTATACGTTATACTTTATACGTTATACGTTATACGTTATACGTTATACGTTATACGTTATACGTTATACGTTATACGTTATTCGTTATATGTTATACGTTATACGTTATTCGTTATACGTTATACGTTATACGTTATACGTTATACGTTTGACGTTATACGTTATACGTTATACGTTATACGTTATACGTTATACGTTATACGTTATACGTTATACGTTATACGTTATACGTTATACGTTATACGTTATACGTTATACGTTATTCGTTATACGTTATACGTTATACGTTATACGTTATACGTTATACGTTATACGTTATACGTTATACGTTATACGTTATACGTTATACGTTATACGTTATACGATATACGTTATACGTTATACGTTATACGTTATGCGTTATAGGATATACGTTATACGTTATTCGTTATATGTTATACGTTATACGTTATACGTTATACGTTATACGTTACTCGTTATGCGTAATATGTAATACAATTTTACGTTTTACGGTATTCGTTATACGTTATACGATATACGTTATACGTTATACGTTATACGTTATAAGTTATACGTTATACGTTATACGTTATACGTTATACGTTATGCGTTATACGCTATACGTTATGCGTTATAGGATATACGTTATACGTTACAGGTTATACGTTATACGTTATACTTTATACGTTATACGTTATACGTTATACGTTATACGTTATATGTTATACGTTATACGTTATACGTTATACGTTTGACGTTATACGTTATACGGTATACGATATGCGTTATAGGATATACGTTATACGTTATACGTTATACGTTATACGTTATACGTTATACGTTATACGTTATACGTTATACGTTATACGTTATACGTTATACGTTATACGTTATACGTTATACGTTATACGTTATACGTTATACGTTATACGTTATACGTTATACGTTATACGTTATACGTTATACGTTATACTTTATACGTTATACGTTATACGTTATACGTTATACGTTATACGTTATACGTTATACGTTATACGTTATTCGTTATATGTTATACGTTATACGTTATTCGTTATACGTTATACGTTATACGTTATACGTTATACGTTTGACGTTATACGTTATACGTTATACGTTATACGTTATACGTTATACGTTATACGTTATACGTTATACGTTATACGTTATACGTTATACGTTATACGTTATACGTTATACGTTATTCGTTATACGTTATACGTTATACGTTATACGTTATACGTTATACGTTATACGTTATACGTTATACGTTATACGTTATACGTTATACGTTATACGATATACGTTATACGTTATACGTTATACGTTATGCGTTATAGGATATACGTTATACGTTATACGTTATACGTTATACGTTATACGTTATACGTTATACGTTATACGTTATACGTTATACGTTATACGTTATACGTTATACGTTATACGTTATACGTTATACGTTATACGTTATACGTTATACGTTATACGTTATACGTTATACGTTATACGTTATACGTTATACGTTATACGTTACGCGTTATACGCTATACGTTATGCGCTATAGGTCATACCTTATACGTGATACGTCATACGTTATACGTTATACGTTATACGTTATTCGTTATACGTTATACGTTATACGTTATACGTTATACGTTATACGTTATATGTTATACGTTATACGTTATACGTTATACGTTATACGTTACGCGTTATACGCTATACGTTATGCGCTATAGGTCATACCTTATACGTGATACGTCATACGTTATACGTTATACGTTATACGTTATTCGTTATACGTTATACGTTATACGTTATACGTTATACGTTATACGTCATACGTTATACGTTGTACGTTATACGTTATACGTTATTCGTTATATGTTATACGTTATACGTTATACGTTATACGTTATACGTTATACGTTATACGTTACGCGTTATACGCTATACGTTATGCGCTATAGGTCATACCTTATACGTGATACGTCATACGTTATACGTTATACGTTATACGTTATTCGTTATACGTTATACGTTATACGTTATACGTTATATGTTATACGTTATACGTTATACGTTATACGTTATACGTTATACGTTATACGTTATACGTTGTACGTTATACGTTATACGTTATACGTTATACGTTATACGTTATACGTTATACGATATACGTTATACGTTATACGTTATACGTTATACGTTATACGTTATACGTTATACGTTATACGTTATACGTTATACGTTATACGTTATACGTTATACTTTATACGCTATACGTTATACGTTATACGTTATACGTTATACGTTATACGTTATACGTTATACGTTATACGTTATTCGTTATATGTTATACGTTATACGTTATAGGATATACGTTATACGTTATACGTTATACGTTATACGTTATACGTTATACGTTATACGTTATACGTTATACGTTATACGTTATACGTTATACGTTATACGTTATACGTTATACGTTATACGTTATACGTTAAACGTTATACGTTATACGTTATACGTTATACGTTAAACGTTATACGTTATACGTTACACGTTATACGTTATACGTTATACGTTATACGTTATACGTTGTACGTTATACGTTATACGTTATTCGTTATATGTTATACGTTATACGTTATACGTTATACGTTATACGTTATACGTTATACGTTACGCGTTATACGCTATACGTTATGCGCTATAGGTCATACCTTATACGTGATACGTCATACGTTATACGTTATACGTTATACGTTATTCGTTATACGTTATACGTTATACGTTATACGTTATACGTTATACGTTATACGTTATACGTTATACGTTAAACGTTATACGTTATACGTTATTCGTTATACGTTATACGTTATACGTTATACGTTATACGTTATACGTTATACGTTATACGTTATACGTTATACGTTATACGTTATACGTTATACGTTATACGTTATACGTTATACGTTATACGTTATACGTTATACGTTATACGTTATACGTTATACGTTATACGTTATACGTTATACGTTATACGTTATACGTTATACGTTATACGTTATACGTTATACGTTATACGTTATACGTTATACGTTATACGTTATAGGTTATACGTTATACGTTATACGTTATACGTTATACGTTATACGTTATACGTTATACGTTATACGTTATACGTTATACGTTATACGTTATACGTTATACGTTATACGTTATACTTTATACGTTATACGTTATACGTTATACGTTATACGTTATACGTTATACGTTATACGTTATACGTTATTCGTTATATGTTATACGTTATACGTTATTCGTTATACGTTATACGTTATACGCTATACGTTATACGTTTGACGTTATACGTTATACGTTATACGTTATACGTTATACGTTATACGTTATACGTTATACGTTATACGTTATACGTTATACGTTATACGTTATACGTTATACGTTATACGTTATTCGTTATACGTTATACGTTATACGTTATACGTTATACGTTATACGTTATACGTTATACGTTATACGTTATACGTTATACGTTATACGTTATACGTTATACGTTATACGTTATACGTTATACGTTATACGTTATACGTTATACGTTATACGTTATACGTTATACGTTATACGTTATACGTTATACGTTATACGTTAAACGTTATACGTTAAACGTTATACGTTATACGTTATACGTTATACGATATACGTTATACGTTATACGTTATACGTTAGACGTTATAGGTTATACGTAATACGTAATACGTTTTACGTTATACGTTATACGTTACACGTTATGCGTTATACGTTATACATTATACGTTATACGATATACGTTATACGTTATGCGTCATACGTTCTACGATATTCGTTATACGTTATACGTTATTAGTTATACGTTATACGTTATACGTTGTACGTTATACGTTATAAGTTGTACGTTATACGATATACGTTATACGTTATTCGTTATACGTACTTCGTTACACGTTACACGTTATACGTTACACGTTATACGTTATACGTTATACGTTATACGTTATACGTTATACGTTATACGTTATACGTTATACGTTATACGTTATACGTTATACGTTATACGTTATACGTTATGCGTTATACATCATACGTTATACGTTATACGTTATACGTTATACGTTATACGTTATACGTTATACGTTATACGTTATACGTTATACGTTATACGTTATACGTTATACGTTATACGTTATATGTTATACATTATACGTTATACGTTATACGTTATACGTTATACGTTATACGTTATACGTTATACGTTATACGTTATACGTTATTCGTTATACGTTATACGTTATACGTTATACGTTATACGTTATACGTTATACGTTATACGTTATACGTTATACGTTATACGTTATACGTCATAGATTATACGTTATACGTTATGCGTTATACGTTATACGTTATACATTATACGTTATACGTTATACGTTATTCGTAATACGTTATACGTGATACGTTATACTTTGTACGTTATACGTTATACGTTATACGTTATACATTATACGTTATACGTTATACATTACATGTTATACGTTATACATTACATGTTATGCGTTATACGTTATACGTTATACGTTATACGTTATACGTTGTACGTTATACGTTATAAGTTGTACGTTATACGATATACGTTATACGTTATACGTTATACGTTATACGTTATTCGTAATACGTTATACGTGATACGTTATACTTTGTACGTTATACGTTATACGTTATACGTTATACATTATACGTTATACGTTATACATTACATGTTATACGTTATACATTACATGTTATGCGTTATACGTTATACGTTATACGTTATACGTTATACGTTATACGTTGTACGTTATACGTTATACGTTATACGTTATACGCTATACGTTATACGTTATACGTTATACGTTATACGTTATACGTTATACGTTATACGTTATACGTTATACTTTATACGTTATAGGTGTTACGTTATACGTTATACGTCATAGGTTATACGTTATATGTTATACGTTATACGTTATACGTTATACGTTATACGTCATACGTTATACGTTATACGTTATACGTTATACGTTATACGTTATACGTTATACGTTGTACGTTATACGTTATTCGTAATACGTTATACGTGATACGTTATACTTTGTACGTTATACGTTATACGTAATACGTTATACATTATACGTAATACGTTATTCGTAATACGTTATACGTGATACGTTATACTTTGTACGTTATACGTTATACGTTATACGTTATACATTATACGTTATACGTTATACATTACATGTTATACGTTATACATTACATGTTATGCGTTATACGTTATACGTTATACGTTATACGTTATACGATGTACGTTATACGTTATAAGTTGTACGTTATACGATATACGTTATACGTTATACGTTATACGTTATACGTTATTCGTAATACGTTATACGTGATACGTTATACTTTGTACGTTATACGTTATACGTTATACGTTATACATTATACGTTATACGGTATACATTACATGTTATACGTTATACATTACATGTTATGCGTTATACGTTATACGTTATACGTTATACGTTATACGTTATACGTTATACGTTATACGTTATACGTTATACGTTATACGTTATACGTTATACGTTATACGTTATACGTTATACGTTATACGCTATACGTTATACGTTATACGTTATACGTTATACGTTATACGTTACACGTTATACGTTATACGTTATACGTTATACGTTATACGTTATACGTTATACGTTATACGTTATACGTTATACGTTGTACGTTATACGTTATAAGTTGTACGTTATACGATATACGTTATACGTTATTCTTTATACGTTCTTCGTTACACGTTATACGTTATACGTTACACGTTATACGTTATACGTTATACGTTATACGTTATACGTTTTACGTTATTCGTTATACGTTATACGTTATACGATATACGTTATACGTTATACGTTATACGTTATGCGTCATACGTTCTACGATATTCGTTATACGTTATACATTATTAGTTATACGTTATACGTTATACGTTGTACGTTATACGTTATAAGTTGTACGTTATACGATATACGTTATACGTTATTCGTTATACGTACTTCGTTACACGTTACACGTTATACGTTATACGTTATACGTTATACGTTATACGTTATACGTCATAGGTTATACGTTATACGTTATACGTTGTACGTTATACGTTATAAGTTATACGTTATACGTCATAGGTTATACGTTGAACGTTATAAGTTATACGTAGTATGTAATGCGTCGTACGTTTTACGTTATTCGTTATACGTTATACGTTATACGTTATACGTTATACGTTATACGTTATACGTTATACGCTATACGTTATACGTTATACGTTATACGTTATACGTTATACGTTATACGTTATACGTTATACGTTATACGTTATACGTTATACGTTGTACGTTATACGTTATAAGTTGTACGTTATACGATATACGTTATACGTTATTCTTTATACGTTCTTCGTTACACGTTATACGTTATACGTTATACGTTATACGTTATACGTTTTACGTTATTCGTTATACGTTATACGTTATACGTTATACGTTACACGTTATACGTTATACGCTATACGTTATACGTTATACGTTATACGTTATACGTTATACGTTATACGTCATAGGTTATACGTTATACGTTATGCGTCATACGTTCTACGATATTCGTTATACGTTATACATTATTAGTTATACGTTATACGTTATACGTTGTACGTTATACGTTATAAGTTGTACGTTATACGATATACGTTATACGTTATTCGTTATACGTACTTCGTTACACGTTACACGTTATACGTTACACGTTATACGTTATACGTTATACGTTATACGTTATACGTTATACGTTATACGTTATACGTTATACGTTATACGTTATACGTTATACGTTATACGCTATACGTTGTACGTTATACGTTATAAGTTGTACTTTATACGATATACGTTATACGTTATACGTTATACGTTATACGTTATTCGTAATACGTTATACGTGATACGTTATACTTTGTACGTTATACGTTATACGTTATACGTTTTACATTATACGTTATACGTTATACATTACATGTTATACGTTATACATTACATGTTATGCGTTATACGTTATACGTTATACGTTATACGTTATACGTTATACGTTATACGTTATACGTTATACGTTAAACGTTATACGTTACACGTTATACGTTATACGCTATACGTTATACGTTATACGTTATACGTTATACGTTATACGTTATACGTCATAGGTTATACGTTATACGTTATGCGTTATACGTTATACATTATACGTTATACGATATACGTTATACGTTATGCGTCATACGTTCTACGATATTCGTTATACGTTATACGTTATTAGTTATACGTTATACGTTATACGTTGTACGTTATACGTTATAAGTTATACGTTATACGTCATAGGTTATACGTTGAACGTTATACGTTATACGTAGTATGTAATGCGTCGTACGTTTTACGTTATTCGTTATACGTTATACGTTATACGTTATACGTTATACGTTATACGTTATACGTTATACGTTATACGTTATTCGTAATACGTTATACGTGATACGTTATACTTTGTACGTTATACGTTATTCGTTATACGTTATACATTATACGTTATACGTTATACATTACATGTTATACGTTATACATTACATGTTATGCGTTATACGTTATACGTTATACGTTATACGTTATACGTTATACGTTGTACGTTATACGTTATACGTTATACGTTATACGCTATACGTTATACGTTATACGTTATACGTTATACGTTATACGTTATACGTTATACGTTATACGTTATACTTTATACGTTATAGGTGTTACGTTATACGTTATACGTCATAGGTTATACGTTATATGTTATACGTTATACGTTATACGTTATACGTTATACGTCATACGTTATACGTTATACGTTATACGTTATACGTTATACGTTATACGTTATACGTTGTACGTTATACGTTATTCGTAATACGTTATACGTGATACGTTATACTTTGTACGTTATACGTTATACGTAATACGTTATACATTATACGTAATACGTTATTCGTAATACGTTATACGTGATACGTTATACTTTGTACGTTATACGTTATACGTTATACGTTATACATTATACGTTATACGTTATACATTACATGTTATACGTTATACATTACATGTTATGCGTTATACGTTATACGTTATACGTTATACGTTATACGATGTACGTTATACGTTATAAGTTGTACGTTATACGATATACATTATACGTTATACGTTATACGTTATACGTTATTCGTAATACGTTATACGTGATACGTTATACTTTGTACGTTATACGTTATACGTTATACGTTATACATTATACGTTATACGGTATACATTACATGTTATACGTTATACATTACATGTTATGCGTTATACGTTATACGTTATACGTTATACGTTATACGTTATACGTTATACGTTATACGTTATACGTTATACGTTATACGTTATACGTTATACGTTATACGTTATACGTTATACGTTATACGTTATACGCTATACGTTATACGTTATACGTTATACGTTATACGTTATACGTTATACGTTATACGTTATACGTTATACGTTATACGTTATACGTTATACGTTATACGTTATACGTTATACGTTATACGTTGTACGTTATACGTTATAAGTTGTACGTTATACGATATACGTTATACGTTATTCTTTATACGTTCTTCGTTACACGTTATACGTTATACGTTACACGTTATACGTTATACGTTATACGTTATACGTTATACGTTTTACGTTATTCGTTATACGTTATACGTTATACGATATACGTTATACGTTATACGTTATACGTTATGCGTCATACGTTCTACGATATTCGTTATACGTTATACATTATTAGTTATACGTTATACGTTATACGTTGTACGTTATACGTTATAAGTTGTACGTTATACGATATACGTTATACGTTATTCGTTATACGTACTTCGTTACACGTTACACGTTATACGTTATACGTTATACGTTATACGTTATACGTTATACGTTATACGCTATACGTTATACGTTATACGTTATACGTTATACGTTATACGTTATACGTTATACGTTATACGTTATACGTTATACGTTATACGTTATACGTTATACGTTGTACGTTATACGTTATAAGTTGTACGTTATACGATATACGTTATACGTTATTCTTTATACGTTCTTCGTTACACGTTATACGTTATACGATACACGTTATACGTTATACGTTATACGTTATACGTTATACGTTTTACGTTATTCGTTATACGTTATACGTTATACGATATACGTTATACGTTATACGTTATACGTTATGCGTCATACGTTCTACGATATTCGTTATACGTTATACATTATTAGTTATACGTTATACGTTATACGTTATACGTTATACGTCATAGGTTATACGTTATACGTTATACGTTGTACGTTATACGTTATAAGTTATACGTTATACGTCATAGGTTATACGTTGAACGTTATACGTTATACGTAGTATGTAATGCGTCGTACGTTTTACGTTATTCGTTATACGTTATACGTTATACGTTATACGTTATACGTTATACGTTATACGTTATACGTTATACGTTATACGTTATACGCTATACGTTATACGTTATACGTTATACGTTATACGTTATACGTTATACGTTATACGTTATACGTTATACGTTATACGTTATACGTTGTACGTTATACGTTATAAGTTGTACGTTATACGATATACGTTATACGTTATTCTTTATACGTTCTTCGTTACACGTTATACGTTATACGTTATACGTTATACGTTATACGTTTTACGTTATTCGTTATACGTTATACGTTATACGATATACGTTATACGTTATACGTTATACGTTATACGTTATACGTTATACGTTATACTTTATACGTTATAGGTGTTACGTTATACGTTATACGTCATAGGTTATACGTTATATGTTATACGTTATACGTTATACGTTATACGTCATACGTTATACGTTATACGTTATACGTTATACGTTATACGTTATACGTTATACGTTATACGTTGTACGTTATACGTTATAAGTTGTACGTTATACGATATACGTTATACGTTATTCGTTATACGTACTTCGTTACACGTTACACGTTATACGTTACACGTTATACGTTATACGTTATACGTTATACGTTATACGTTATACGTTATACGTTATACGTTATACGTTATACGTTATACGTTATACGTTATACGCTATACGTTGTACGTTATACGTTATAAGTTGTACTTTATACGATATACGTTATACGTTATACGTTATACGTTATACGTTATTCGTAATACGTTATACGTGATACGTTATACTTTGTACGTTATACGTTATACGTTATACGTTGTACATTATACGTTATACGTTATACATTACATGTTATACGTTATACATTACATGTTATGCGTTATACGTTATACGTTATACGTTATACGTTATACGTTATACGTTATACGTTATACGTTATACGTTATACGTTATACGTTACACGTTATACGTTATACGCTATACGTTATACGTTATACGTTATACGTTATACGTTATACGTTATACGTTATACGTTATACGTTATACGTTATACGTTATACGTTATACGTTATACGCTATACGTTATACGTTATACGTTATACGTTATACGTTATACGTTATACGTTATACGTTATACGTTATACGTTATACGTTATACGTTATACGTTATACGTTATACGTTGTACGTTATACGTTATAAGTTGTACGTTATACGATATACGTTATACGTTATTCTTTATACGTTCTTCGTTGCACGTTATACGTTATACGTTACACGTTATACGTTATACGTTATACGTTATACGTTTTACGTTATTCGTTATACGTTATACGTTATACGATATACGTTATACGTTATACGTTATACGTTATGCGTCATACGTTCTACGATATTCGTTATACGTTATACGTTATTAGTTATACGTTATACGTTATACGTTGTACGTTATACGTTATAAGTTGTACGTTATACGATATACGTTATACGTTATTCGTTATACGTACTTCGTTACGCGTTACACGTTATACGTTACACGTTATACGTTATACGTTATACGTTATACGTTATATGTTATACGTTATACGTTATACGTTATACGTTATACGTTATACGTTATACGTTATACGTTATGCGTTATACGTCATACGTTATACGTTATACGTTATACGTTATACGTTATACGTTATACGTTATACGTTATACGTTATACGTTATACGTTATACGTTATACGTTATACGTTATATGTTATACATTATACGTTATACGTTATACGTTATACGTTATACGTTATACGTTATACGTTATACGTTATACGTTATACGTTATTCGTTATACGTTATACGTTATACGTTATACGTTATACGTTATACGTTATACGTTATACGTTATACGTTATACGTTATACGTTATACGTCATAGGTTATACGTTATACGTCATACGTTATGCGTTATACGTTATACGTTATACATTATACGTTATACGTTATACGTTATACGTTATACGTTATACGTTATACGTTATACGTTATACGATATACGTTATACGTTATACGTTATACGTTATACGTTATGCGTTATACGTTGTACGATATTCGTTATACGTTATACGTTATTAGTTATACGTTATACGTTATACGTTATACGTCATAGGTTATACGTTATACGTTATGCGTTATACGTTATACATTATACGTTATACGATATACGTTATACGTTATACGTTATACGTTATATGTTATACATTATACGTTATACGTTATACGTTATACGTTATACGTTATACGTTATACGTTATACGTTATACGTTATACGTTATTCGTTATACGTTATACGTTATACGTTATACGTTATACGTTATACGTTATACGTTATACGTTATACGTTATACGTTATACGTCATAGATTATACGTTATACGTCATACGTTATGCGTTATACGTTATACGTTATACATTATACGTTATACGTTATACGTTATTCGTAATACGTTATACGTGATACGTTATACTTTGTACGTTATACGTTATACGTTATACGTTATACATTATACGTTATACGTTATACATTACATGTTATACGTTATACATTACATGTTATGCGTTATACGTTATACGTTATACGTTATACGTTATACGTTGTACGTTATACGTTATAAGTTGTACGTTATACGATATACGTTATACGTTATACGTTATACGTTATACGTTATTCGTAATACGTTATACGTGATACGTTATACTTTGTACGTTATACGTTATACGTTATACGTTATACATTATACGTTATACGTTATACATTACATGTTATACGTTATACATTACATGTTATGCGTTATACGTTATACGTTATACGTTATACGTTATACGTTATACGTTATACGTTATACGTTATACGTTATACGTTATACGTTATACGTTATACGTTATACGTTATACGTTATACGTTATACGTTATACGTTATACGTTATACGTTATACGTTATACGTTATACGTTATACGTTATACGTTGTACGTTATACGTTATAAGTTGTACGTTATACGATATACGTTATACGTTATTCTTTATACGTTCTTCGTTACACGTTATACGTTATACGTTACACGTTATACGTTATACGTTATACGTTATACGTTTTACGTTATTCGTTATACGTTATACGTTATACGATATACGTTATACGTTATACGTTATACGTTATGCGTCATACGTTCTACGATATTCGTTATACGTTATACGTTATTAGTTATACGTTATACGTTATACGTTGTACGTTATACGTTATAAGTTGTACGTTATACGATATACGTTATACGTTATTCGTTATACGTACTTCGTTACACGTTACACGTTATACGTTACACGTTATACGTTATACGTTATACGTTATACGTTATACGTTATACGTTATACGTTATACGTTATACGTTATACGTTATACGTTATACGTTATACGTTATGCGTTATACGTCATACGTTATACGTTATACGTTATACGTTATACGTTATACGTTATACGTTATACGTTATACGTTATACGTTATACGTTATACGTTATACGTTATACGTTATACGTAATACGTTATACATTATACGTTATACGTTATTCGTAATACGTTATACGTGATACGTTATACTTTGTACGTTATACGTTATACGTTATACGTTATACATTATACGTTATACGTTATACATTACATGTTATACGTTATACATTACATGTTATGCGTTATACATTATACGTTATACGTTATACGTTATACGTTGTACGTTATACGTTATAAGTTGTACGTTATACGATATACGTTATACGTTATACGTTATACGTTATACGTTATTCGTAATACGTTATACGTGATACGTTATACTTTGTACGTTATACGTTATACGTTATACGTTATACATTATACGTTATACGTTATACATTACATGTTATACGTTATACATTACATGTTATGCGTTATACGTTATACGTTATACGTTATACGTTATACGTTATACGTTATACGTTATACGTTATACGTTATACGTTATACGTTATACGTTATACGTTATACGTTATACGTTATACGCTATACGTTATACGTTATACGTTATACGTTATACGTCATACGTTATACGTTATACGTTATACGTTATACGTTATACGTTATACGTTATACGTTATACGTTATACGTTATACGTTATACGTTATGCGTTATACGTCATACGTTATACGTTATACGTTATACGTTATACGTTATACGTTATACGTTATACGTTATACGTTATACGTTATACGTTATACGTTATACGTTATACGTTATACGTTATACGTTATACGTTATACGTTATACGTTATACGTTGTACGTTATACGTTATAAGTTGTACGTTATACGATATACGTTATACGTTATTCTTTATACGTTCTTCGTTACACGTTATACGTTATACGTTACACGTTATACGTTATACGTTATACGTTATACGTTTTACGTTATTCGTTATACGTTATACGTTATACGATATACGTTATACGTTATACGTTATACGTTATGCGTCATACGTTCTACGATATTCGTTATACGTTATACGTTATTAGTTATACGTTATACGTTATACGTTGTACGTTATACGTTATAAGTTGTACGTTATACGATATACGTTATACGTTATTCGTTATACGTACTTCGTTACACGTTACACGTTATACGTTACACGTTATACGTTATACGTTATACGTTATACGTTATACGTTATACGTTATACGTTATACGTTATACGTTATACGTTATACGTTATACGTTATACGTTATGCGTTATACGTCATACGTTATACGTTATACGTTATACGTTATACGTTATACGTTATACGTTATACGTTATACGTTATACGTTATACGTTATACGTTATACGTTATACGTTATACGTAATACGTTATACATTATACGTTATACGTTATTCGTAATACGTTATACGTGATACGTTATACTTTGTACGTTATACGTTATACGTTATACGTTATACATTATACGTTATACGTTATACATTACATGTTATACGTTATACATTACATGTTATGCGTTATACATTATACGTTATACGTTATACGTTATACGTTGTACGTTATACGTTATAAGTTGTACGTTATACGATATACGTTATACGTTATACGTTATACGTTATACGTTATTCGTAATACGTTATACGTGATACGTTATACTTTGTACGTTATACGTTATACGTTATACGTTATACATTATACGTTATACGTTATACATTACATGTTATACGTTATACATTACATGTTATGCGTTATACGTTATACGTTATACGTTATACGTTATACGTTATACGTTATACGTTATACGTTATACGTTATACGTTATACGTTATACGTTATACGTTATACGTTATACGTTATACGCTATACGTTATACGTTATACGTTATACGTTATACGTTATACGTTATACGTTATACGTTATACGTTATACGTTATACGTTATACGTTATACGTTATACGTTATACGTTGTACGTTATACGTTATAAGTTGTACGTTATACGATATACGTTATACGTTATTCTTTATACGTTCTTCGTTACACGTTATACGTTATACGTTACACGTTATACGTTATACGTTATACGTTATACGTTTTACGTTATTCGTTATACGTTATACGTTATACGATATACGTTATACGTTATACGTTATACGTTATGCGTCATACGTTCTACGATATTCGTTATACGTTATACGTTATTAGTTATACGTTATACGTTATACGTTGTACGTTATACGTTATAAGTTGTACGTTATACGATATACGTTATACGTTATACGTTATACGTACTTCGTTACGCGTTACACGTTATACGTTACACGTTATACGTTATACGTTATACGTTATACGTTATATGTTATACGTTATACGTTATACGTTATACGTTATACGTTATACGTTATACGTTATACGTTATGCGTTATACGTCATACGTTATACGTTATACGTTATACGTTATACGTTATACGTTATACGTTATACGTTATACGTTATACGTTATACGTTATACGTTATACGTTATACGTTATATGTTATACATTATACGTTATACGTTATACGTTATACGTTATACGTTATACGTTATACGTTATACGTTATACGTTATACGTTATTCGTTATACGTTATACGTTATACGTTATACGTTATACGTTATACGTTATACGTTATACGTTATACGTTATACGTTATACGTTATACGTCATAGGTTATACGTTATACGTCATACGTTATGCGTTATACGTTATACGTTTTACATTATACGTTATACGTTATACGTTATACGTTATACGTTATACGTTATACGTTATACGTTATACGTTATACGATATACGTTATACGTTATACGTTATACGTTATACGTTATGCGTTATACGTTGTACGATATTCGTTATACGTTATACGTTATTAGTTATACGTTATACGTTATACGTTATACGTCATAGGTTATACGTTATACGTTATGCGTTATACGTTATACATTATACGTTATACGATATACGTTATGCGTTATGCGTTATGCGTTATTCGTTACACGTTATACGTTATTCGGTATGCGTTATACGTTATACGTTATACGTTATACGTTATACTTTATACGTTATACGTTATACGTTATACGCTATACGTTATACGTTATACGTTATACGTTATACGTTACACGTTATACGTCATAGGTTATACGTTATACGTTATACGTTATACGTTATACGTTATACGTTATACGTTATACGTCATAGGTTATACGTTATACGTTATACGTTGTACGTTATACGTTATAAGTTATACGTTATACGTCATAGGTTATACGTTGAACGTTATACGTTATACGTAGTATGTAATGCGTCGTACGTTTTACGTTATTCGTTATACGTTATACGTTATACGTTATACGTTATACGTTATACGTTATACGTTATACGCTATACGTTATACGTTATACGTTATACGTTATACGTTATACGTTATACGTTATACGTTATACGTTATACGTTATACGTTATACGTTATACGTTGTACGTTATACGTTATAAGTTGTACGTTATACGATATACGTTATACGTTATTCTTTATACGTTCTTCGTTACACGTTATACGTTATACGTTATACGTTATACGTTATACGTTTTACGTTATTCGTTATACGTTATACGTTATACGATATACGTTATACGTTATACGTTATACGTTATACGTTATACGTTATACGTTATACTTTATACGTTATAGGTGTTACGTTATACGTTATACGTCATAGGTTATACGTTATATGTTATACGTTATACGTTATACGTTATACGTCATACGTTATACGTTATACGTTATACGTTATACGTTATACGTTATACGTTATACGTTATACGTTATTCGTAATACGTTATACGTGATACGTTATACTTTGTACGTTATACGTTATACGTTATACGTTATACATTATACGTTATACGTTATTCGTAATACGTTATACGTGATACGTTATACTTTGTACGTTATACGTTATACGTTATACGTTATACATTATACGTTATACGTTATACATTACATGTTATACGTTATACATTACATGTTATGCGTTATACGTTATACGTTATACGTTATACGTTATACGTTATACGTTATGCGTTATACGTTATACGTGATACGTTATACGTTATACGTTATACGTTATACGTTATACGTTATACGTTATACGTTATACGTTATACGTTATACGTTATACGTTATACGTTATACGTTATACGTTATACGCTATACGTTGTACGTTATACGTTATAAGTTGTACGTTATACGATATACGTTATACGTTATACGTTATACGTTATACGTTATTCGTAATACGTTATACGTGATACGTTATACTACCTTGATCTAAAAGTTTTAGGACTTTATTCATAAAATCAAAAATACAAATTTATTCGTCCAAATCGATATGGTCCCCTTCAAAGTAGTCCCCATTGACTGCAATGCACTTGCGCCAGCGCTTGATCCAATCCTCGAAACACCGCTGGTACTCAATTTTCGGTATGTCCATCAGAGCCGTCTTCGATTTTGTCATGACCTCCTCTCGGGTACTGTAACGCGTTCCGCGAAGCGGTTTTTTAATTCGGTTGAACAGAAAAAAGTCGCAGGGAGCCAGATCTGGTGAATTTGAAGGCTGCTGGATAGTGTTCGTGTTGTTTTTCGTCAAAAACTCGCGGATAAGGATCGCATTGTGCGCCGGTGCGTTATCGTGGTGCAAAATCCACGAGTTGTTTGCCCACAAATCTGGCCGTTTTTGACGAATTGCTTCGCGCAAACGTCTCAAAACGCCCAAATAATATTCTTTGTTGACTGTCTGTTTTTCTGGCAAGAATTCTTGATGCACAACACCATTGTAATCCATGAAAACCGTAAGCATCGCCTTCTTTCTTGACTGAAAACGACGTGGTTTTTCGACCGACTCACGACCACTTCTGAAGCGTTCGTGCCATCGAAAAACATTTGATCTCGAAAGAGTATCGTTGCCGAAACACTTCACCAACATATCCAAGGTCTGCGGACCGTTAAATCCGTTTTTTACACAAAATTTAATGCAAACTCGTTGATGCTCAAATGATGCCATTTTCAAAATCGAAGACACGAACAAAGGAGATGTGCTCAGTACAACGTAACTTTTACAAATATCAAGCTATGATGCTGAAATTGGAAGGAAGTGTTAATGACAGATATGGTAACCTAACAAAAAAAAAAAAGAAACAATCGGGTGATTGACAGCGACACACGGGGGACAGTCCTAGAACATTTTGATCAAGGTAGTACTTTGTACGTTATAAGTTATACGTTATACGTTGTACATTATACGTTATACGTTATACATTACATGTTATACGTTATACATTACATGTTATGCGTTATACGTTATACGTTATACGTTATACGTTATACGTTATACGTTATACGTTATACGTTATACGTTATACGTTATACGTTATACGTTATACGTTACACGTTATACGTTATACGCTATACGTTATACGTTATACGTTATACGTTATACGTTATACGTTATACGTTATACGTTATACGTTATACGTTATACGTTATACGTTATACGTTGTACGTTATACGTTATAAGTTGTACGTTATACGATATACGTTATACGTTATTCTTTATACGTTCTTCGTTACACGTTATACGTTATACGTTACACGTTATACGTTATACGTTATACGTTATACGTTTTACGTTATTCGTTATACGTTATACGTTATACGACATACGTTATACGTTATACGTTATACGTTATACGTTATGCGTCATACGTTCTACGATATTCGTTATACGTTATACGTTATTAGTTATACGTTATACGTTATACGTTATACGTCATAGGTTATACGTTATACGTTATGCGTTATACGTTATACATTATACGTTATACGATATACGTTATACGTTATGCGTTATGCGTTCTTCATTACACGTTATACGTTATTCGGTATGCGCTATACGTTTTACGTTATATGTTATACGTTATACGTTATACTTTATACGTTATACGTTATGCGTTATACGTTATACGTTATAAGTTATACGTTACACGTTATACGTCATAGGTTATACGTTATACGTTATACGTTATACGTTATACGTTATACGTTATACGTTATACGTCATAGGTTACACGTTATATGTTATACGTTTTACGTTATTCGTTATACGTTATACGTTATACGATATACGTTATACGTTATACGTTATACGTTATACGTTATGCGTCATACGTTCTACGATATTCGTTATACGTTATACGTTATTAGTTATACGTTATACATTACATGTTATGCGTTATACGTTATACGTTATACGTTATACGTTATACGATATACGTTATACGTTATACGTTATACGTTATACGTGATACGTTATACGTTATAGGTTATACGTTATACGTTATACGTTATACGCTATACGTTATACGTTAAACGTTATACGTTATACGTTATACGTTATACGTTATACGTTATACGTTATACGTTGTACGTTATACGTTATACGTTATACGTTATACGTTATACGTTGTACGTTATACGTTATAAGTTGTACGTTATACGATATACGTTATACGTTATTCTTTATACGTTCTTCGTTACACGTTATACGTTATACGTTATACGTTATACGTTTTACGTTATTCGTTATACGTTATACGTTATACGATATACGTTATACGTTATACGTTATACGTTATGCGTTATACGTTCTACGATATTCGTCATACGTTATACGTTATTAGTTGTACGTTATACGTTATACGTTATACGTCATAGGTTATACGTTATACGTTATGCGTTATACGTTATACATTATACGTTATACGATATACGTTATACGTTATGCGTTATGCGTTCTTCGTTACACGTTATACGTTATTCGGTATGCGTTATACGTTATACGTTATACGTTATACGTTATACGTTATACTTTATACGTTATACGTTATACGTTTTACGTTATTCGTTATACGTTATACGTTATACGTTATACGTTATACGTTATACGTTATACGTTATACGTTGTACGTTATACGTTATAAGTTTTACGTTATACGATACACGTTATACGTTATACGTTATACGTTACACGTTATACGTCATAGGTTATACGTTATACGTTATACGTTATACGTTATACGTTATACGTTATACGTTATACGTTATACGTTATACGTTATACGTTATACGTTATACGTTATACGTTATACGTTATTCTTTATACGTTATACGTTATACGTTATACGTTATACGTTATACGTTATACGTTATACGTTATACGTTATACGTTATACGTTATACGTTATACGTTATACGTTGTACGTTATACGTTATAAGTTTTACGTTATACGATATACGTTATACGTTATACGTTATACGTTATACGTTATACGTTATACGTTATACGTTATACGTTATACGTTATACGTTATACGTTATACGTTATACGTTATACGTTGTACGTTATACGTTATACGTTGTACGTTATACGTTATAAGTTGTACGTTATACGATATACGTTATACGTTATTCTTTATACGTTCTTCGGTACACGTTATACGTTATACGTTATACGTTATACGTTTTACGTTATTCGTTCTACGTTATACGTTATACGATATACGTTATACGTTATACGTTATACGTTATACGTTATACGTTATACGTTATACGTTATACTTTATACGTTATACGTTATACGATATACGTTATACGTTATACGTTATACGTTATACGTTATACGTTATACGTTATACGTTATACGTTATACGTTATACGTTATACGTTATGCGTTATACGTTATACGCTATACTTTATACGTTATACGTTATACGTAATACGTTATACGTTATACGTTATACGTTATACGTTATACGTTATACGTTATACGTTATACGTTATACGTTATACGTTATACGTTATACGTTATACGTTATACGTTATACGTTATACGTTATACGTTATACGTTATTCTTTATATGTTATACGTTATACGTTATACGTTATACGTTATACGTTTTACGTTATTCGTTATACGTTATACGTTATACGTTATACGTTATACGTTATACGTTATACGTTATACGTTATACGTTATACGTTATACGTTATACGTTATACGTTATACGTTATACGTTATACGTTATACGTTATACGTTATACGTTATACGTTATACGTTATTCTTTATACGTTACACGTTATACGTTATACGTTATACGTTATACGTTATACGTTATACGTTATACGTTATACGTTATACGTTATACGTTATACGTTATACGTTATACGTTGTACGTTATACGTTATAAGTTTTACGTTATACGATATACGTTATACGTTATACGTTATACGTTATACGTTATACGTTATACGTTATACGTTATACGTTATAAGTTTTACGTTATACGATATACGTTATACGTTATACGTTATACGTTATACGTTATACGTTATACGTTATACGTTATACGTTATACGTTATACGTTATACGTTATACGTTATACGTTATACGTTATACGTTATACGTTATACGTTATACGTTATACGTTATACGTTATACGTTGTACGTTATACGTTATACGTTGTACGTTATACGTTATAAGTTGTACGTTATACGATATACGTTATACGTTATTCTTTATACGTTCTTCGTTACACGTTATACGTTATACGTTATACGTTATACGTTTTACGTAATTCGTTATACGTTATACGTTATACGATATACGTTATACGTTATACGTTATACGTTATACGTTATACGTTATACGTTATACGTTATACTTTATACGTTATACGTTATACGATATACGTTATACGTTATACGTTATACGTTATACGTTATACGTTATACGTTGTACGTTATACGTTATAAGTTGTACGTTATACGATATACGTTATACGTTATTCGTTATACGTACTTCGTTACACGTTACACGTTATACGTTACACGTTATACGTTATACGTGATACGTTATACGTTATACGTTATACGTTATACGTTATACGTTATACGTTATACGTTATACGTTATACGTTATACGTTATACGTTATACGTTATACGTTATACGTCATACGTTATACGTTATACGTTATACGTTATACGTTATACGTTATACGTTATACGTTATACGTTATAAGTTATACGTTATACGTTATACGTTATACGTTATACGTTATACGTTATACGTTATACGTTATACGTTATACGTTTTACGTAATTCGTTATACGTTATACGTTATACGATATACGTTATACGTTATACGTTATACGTTATACGTTATACGTTATACGTTATACGCTATACGTTATACGTTATACGTTATACGTTATACGTTATACGTTATACGTTATACGTTGTACGTTATACGTTATACGTTATACGTTGTACGTTATACGTTATAAGTTGTACGTTATACGATATACGTTATACGTTATTCTTTATACGTTCTTCGTTACACGTTATACGTTATACGTTATACGTTATACGTTATACGTTTTACGTTATTCGTTATACGTTATACGTTATACGATATACGTTATACGTTATACGTTATACGTTATACGTTATACGTTATACGTTATACGTTATACGTTATACGTTATTCTTTATACGTTATACGTTATACGTTATACGTTATACGTTATACGTTATACGTTATACGTTATACGTTATACGTTATACGTTATACGTTGTACGTTATACGTTATAAGTTGTACGTTATACGATATACGTTATACGTTATTCTTTACACGTTCTTCGTTACACGTTATACGTTATACGTTACACGTTATACGTTATACGTTATACGTTATACGTTTTACGTTATTCGTTATACGTTATACGTTATACGATATACGTTATACGTTATACGTTATACGTTATGCGTCTTACGTTCTACGATATTCGTTATACGTTATACGTTATTAGTTATACGTTATACGTTATACGTTATACGTCATAGGTTATACGTTATACGTTATGCGTTATACGTTATACATTATACGTTATACGATATACGTTATACGTTATACGTTATGCGTTATGCGTTCTTCGTTACACGTTATACGTTATACGTTATTCTTTATACGTTATACGTTATACGTTATACGTTATACGTTATACGTTTTACGTTATTCGTTATACGTTATACGTTATACGTTATACGTTATACGTTATACGTTATACGTTATACGTTATACGTTATACGTTATACGTTATACGTTATACGTTATACGTTATACGTTATACGTTATACGTTATACGTTGTACGTTATACGTTATACGTTATACGTTATACGTTATACGTTATTCTTTATACGTTATACGTTATACGTTATACGTTATACGTTATACGTTTTACGTTATTCGTTATACGTTATACGTTATACGTTATACGTTATACGTTATACGTTATACGTTATACGTTATACGTTATACGTTATACGTTATACGTTATACGTTATACGTTATACGTTATACGTTATACGTTGTACGTTATACGTTATACGTTGTACGTTATACGTTATACGTTATACGTTATACGTTATACGTTATACGTTACACGTTATACGTTATACGTTACACGTTATACGTTATACGTTATACGTTATACGTTACACGTTATACGTCATAGGTTATACGTTATACGTTATACGTTATACGTTATACGTTATACGTTATACGTTATACGTTATACGTTATACGTTATACGTTATACGTTATACGTTATACGTTATTCTTTATACGTTATACGTTATACGTTATACGTTATACGTTATACGTTATACGTTATACGTTATACGTTATACGTTATACGTTATACGTTATACGTTATACGTTATACGTTGTACGTTATACGTTGTACGTTATACGTTATAAGTTTTACGTTATACGGTATACGTTATACGTTATACGTTATACGTTATACGTTATACGTTATACGTTATACGTTATACGTTATGCGTTATACGTTATACGCTATACTTTATACGTTATACGTTATACGTAATACGTTATACGTTATACGTTATACGTTATACGTTGTACGTTATACGTTATACGTTATACGTTATACGTTATACGTTATACGTTATACGTTATACGTTATACGTTATACGTTATACGTTATACGTTATACGTTATACGTTATACGTTATACGTTATACGTTATACGTTATACGTTATTCTTTATATGTTATACGTTATACGTTATACGTTATACGTTATACGTTTTACGTTATTCGTTATACGTTATACGTTATACGTTATACGTTATACGTTATAAGTTGTACGTTATACGATATACGTTATACGTTATTCTTTATACGTTCTTCGTTACACGTTATACGTTATACGTTATACGTTATACGTTATACGTTTTACGTTATTCGTTATACGTTATACGTTATACGATATACGTTATACGTTATACGTTATACGTTATACGTTATACGTTATACGTTATACGTTATACGTTATACGTTATTCTTTATACGTTATACGTTATACGTTATACGTTATACGTTATACGTTATACGTTATACGTTATACGTTATACGTTATACGTTATACGTTGTACGTTATACGTTATAAGTTGTACGTTATACGATATACGTTATACGTTATTCTTTACACGTTCTTCGTTACACGTTATACGTTATACGTTATACGTTACACGTTATACGTTATACGTTATACGTTTTACGTTATTCGTTATACGTTATACGTTATACGATATACGTTATACGTTATACGTTATACGTTATGCGTCTTACGTTCTACGATATTCGTTATACGTTATACGTTATTAGTTATACGTTATACGTTATACGTTATACGTCATAGGTTATACGTTATACGTTATGCGTTATACGTTATACATTATACGTTATACGATATACGTTATACGTTATACGTTATGCGTTATGCGTTCTTCGTTACACGTTATACGTTATACGTTATTCTTTATACGTTATACGTTATACGTTATACGTTATACGTTATACGTTTTACGTTATTCGTTATACGTTATACGTTATACGTTATACGTTATACGTTATACGTTATACGTTATACGTTATACGTTATACGTTATACGTTATACGTTATACGTTATACGTTATACGTTATACGTTATACGTTATACGTTATACGTTGTACGTTGTACGTTATACGTTATACGTTATACGTTATACGTTATTCTTTATACGTTATACGTTATACGTTATACGTTATACGTTATACGTTTTACGTTATTCGTTATACGTTATACGTTATACGTTATACGTTATACGTTATACGTTATACGTTATACGTTATACGTTATACGTTATACGTTATACGTTATACGTTATACGTTATACGTTATACGTTATACGTTGTACGTTATACGTTATACGTTGTACGTTATACGTTATACGTTATACGTTATACGTTATACGTTATACGTTACACGTTATACGTTATACGTTATACGTTATACGTTATACGTTATACGTTATACGTTACACGTTATACGTCATAGGTTATACGTTATACGTTATACGTTATACGTTATACGTTATACGTTATACGTTATACGTTATACGTTATACGTTATACGTTATACGTTATACGTTATACGTTATACGTTATACGTTATTCTTTATACGTTATACGTTATACGTTATACGTTATACGTTATACGTTATACGTTATACGTTATACGTTATACGTTATACGTTATACGTTATACGTTATACGTTATACGTTATACGTTGTACGTTATACGTTGTACGTTATACGTTATAAGTTTTACGTTATACGATATACGTTATACGTTATACGTTATACGTTATACGTTATACATTATACGTTATACGTTATACGTTATACGTTATACGTTATACGTTATACGTTATACGTTATACGTTATACGTTGTACGTTATACGTTATACGTTGTACGTTATACGTTATAAGTTGTACGTTATACGATATACGTTATACGTTATTCTTTATACGTTCTTCGTTACACGTTATACGTTATACGTTATACGTTATACGTTTTACGTTATTCGTTCTACGTTATACGTTATACGATATACGTTATACGTTATACGTTATACGTTATACGTTATACGTTATACGTTATACGTTATACGTTATACTTTATACGTTATACGTTATACGATATACGTTATACGTTATACGTTATACGTTATACGTTATACGTTATACGTTATACGTTATACGTTATACGTTATGCGTTATACGTTATACGCTATACTTTATACGTTATACGTTATACGTAATACGTTATACGTTATACGTTATACGTTATACGTTATACGTTATACGTTATACGTTATACGTTATACGTTATACGTTATACGTTATACGTTATACGTTATACGTTATACGTTATACGTTATACGTTATACGTTATACGTTATACGTTATACGTTATTCTTTATATGTTATACGTTATACGTTATACGTTATACGTTATACGTTTTACGTTATTCGTTATACGTTATACGTTATACGTTATACGTTATACGTTATACGTTATACGTTATACGTTATACGTTATACGTTATACGTTATACGTTATACGTTATACGTTATACGTTATACGTTATACGTTATACGTTATACGTTATACGTTATTCTTTATACGTTATACGTTATACGTTATACGTTATACGTTATACGTTATACGTTATACGTTATACGTTATACGTTATACGTTATACGTTATACGTTATACGTTATACGTTATACGTTGTACGTTATACGTTATAAGTTTTACGTTATACGATATACGTTATACGTTAAACGTTATACGTTATACGTTATACGTTATACGTTATACGTTATACGTTATACGTTATACGTTATACGTTATACGTTATACGTTATACGTTATACGTTATACGTTATACGTTATACGTTATACGTTGTACGTTATACGTTATAAGTTGTACGTTATACGATATACGTTATACGTTATTCTTTACACGTTCTTCGTTACACGTTATACGTGATACGTTATACGTTATACGTTATACGTTATACGTTATACGTTATACGTTATACGTTATACGTTATACGTTATACGTTATACGTTATACGTTACACGTTATACGTTATACGTTATTCTTTATACGTTATACGTTATACGTTATACGTTATACGTTATACGTTTTACGTTATTCGTTATACGTTATACGTTATACGTTATACGTTATACGTTATACGTTATACGTTATACGTTATACGTTATACGTTATACGTTATACGTTATACGTTATACGTTATACGTTATACGTTATACGTTATACGTTATACGTTGTACGTTGTACGTTATACGTTATACGTTATACGTTATACGTTATTCTTTATACGTTATACGTTATACGTTATACGTTATACGTTATACGTTTTACGTTATTCGTTATACGTTATACGTTATACGTTATACGTTATACGTTATACGTTATACGTTATACGTTATACGTTATACGTTATACGTTATACGTTATACGTTATACGTTATACGTTATACGTTATACGTTGTACGTTATACGTTATACGTTGTACGTTATACGTTATACGTTATACGTTATACGTTATACGTTATACGTTACACGTTATACGTTATACGTTATACGTTATACGTTATACGTTATACGTTATACGTTACACGTTATACGTCATAGGTTATACGTTATACGTTATACGTTATACGTTATACGTTATACGTTATACGTTATACGTTATACGTTATACGTTATACGTTATACGTTATACGTTATACGTTATACGTTATTCTTTATACGTTATACGTTATACGTTATACGTTATACGTTATACGTTATACGTTATACGTTATACGTTATACGTTATACGTTATACGTTATACGTTATACGTTATACGTTATACGTTATACGTTGTACGTTATACGTTGTACGTTATACGTTATAAGTTTTACGTTATACGATATACGTTATACGTTATACGTTATACGTTATACGTTATACATTATACGTTATACGTTATACGTTATACGTTATACGTTATACGTTATACGTTATACGTTATACGTTATACGTTGTACGTTATACGCTATACGTTGTACGTTATACGTTATAAGTTGTACGTTATACGATATACGTTATACGTTATTCTTTATACGTTCTTCGTTACACGTTATACGTTATACGTTATACGTTATACGTTTTACGTTATTCGTTCTACGTTATACGTTATACGATATACGTTATACGTTATACGTTATACGTTATACGTTATACGTTATACGTTATACGTTATACGTTATACTTTATACGTTATACGTTATACGATATACGTTATACGTTATACGTTATACGTTATACGTTATACGTTATACGTTATACGTTATACGTTATACGTTATGCGTTATACGTTATACGCTATACTTTATACGTTATACGTTATACGTAATACGTTATACGTTATACGTTATACGTTATACGTTATACGTTATACGTTATACGTTATACGTTATACGTTATACGTTATACGTTATACGTTATACGTTATACGTTATACGTTATACGTTATACGTTATACGTTATACGTTATACGTTATACGTTATTCTTTATATGTTATACGTTATACGTTATACGTTATACGTTATACGTTTTACGTTATTCGTTATACGTTATACGTTATACGTTATACGTTATACGTTATACGTTATACGTTATACGTTATACGTTATACGTTATACGTTATACGTTATACGTTATACGTTATACGTTATACGTTATACGTTATACGTTATACGTTATACGTTATACGTTATTCTTTATACGTTATACGTTATACGTTATACGTTATACGTTATACGTTATACGTTATACGTTATACGTTATACGTTATACGTTATACGTTATACGTTATACGTTATACGTTGTACGTTATACGTTATAAGTTTTACGTTATACGATATACGTTATACGTTAAACGTTATACGTTATACGTTATACGTTATACGTTATACGTTATACGTTATACGTTATACGTTATACGTTATACGTTATACGTTATACGTTATACGTTATACGTTATACGTTATACGTTATACGTTGTACGTTATACGTTATAAGTTGTACGTTATACGATATACGTTATACGTTATTCTTTACACGTTCTTCGTTACACGTTATACGTGATACGTTATACGTTATACGTTATACGTTATACGTTATACGTTATACGTTATACGTTATACGTTATACGTTATACGTTATACGTTATACGTTATACGTTATACGTTATACGTTATACGTTATACGTTATACGTTATACGTTATACGTTATACGTTATACGTTATACGTTATACGTTATACGTTATACGTTATACTTTATACGTTATACGTTATACGTTATACGTTATACGTTATACGTTATACGTTATACGTTATACGTTATTCGTTATATGTTATACGTTATACGTTATTCGTTATACGTTATACGTTATACGTTATACGTTATACGTTTGACGTTATACGTTATACGTTATACGTTATACGTTATACGTTATACGTTATACGTTATACGTTATACGTTATACGTTATACGTTATACGTTATACGTTATACGTTATACGTTATACGTTATACGTTATTCGTTATACGTTATACGTTATACGTTATACGTTATACGTTATACGTTATACGTTATACGTTATACGTTATACGTTATACGTTATACGTTATACGTTATACGTTATACGTTATACGTTATACGTTATACGTTACGCGTTATACGCTATACGTTATGCGTTATAGGTCATACCTTATACGTGATACGTCATACGTTATACGTTATATTTATACGTTATTCGTTATACGTTATACGTTATACGTCATACGTTATACGTTATACGTTATACGTTATACGTTATGCGTTATACGTTATACGTTATACGTTATACGTTATACGTTATACGTTGTACGTTATACGTTATACGTTATACGTTATACGTTGTACGTTATACGTTATACGTTATTCGTTATATGTTATACGTTATACGTTATACGTTATACGTTATACGTTACTCGTTATGCGTAATATGTAATACAATTTTACGTTTTACGGTATTCGTTATACGTTATACGATATACGTTATACGTTATACGTTATACGTTATACGTTATACGTTATACGTTATACGTTATACGTTATACGTTATACGTTATGCGTTATACGCTATACGTTATGCGTTATAGGATATACGTTATACGTTACAGGTTATACGTTATACGTTATACTTTATACGTTATACGTTATACGTTATACGTTATACGTTATATGTTATACGTTATACGTTATACGTTATACGTTTGACGTTATACGTTATACGGTATACGATATGCGTTATAGGATATACGTTATACGTTATACGTTATACGTTATACGTTATACGTTATACGTTATACGTTATACGTTATACGTTATACGTTATACGTTATACGTTATACGTTATACGTTATACGTTATACGTTATACGTTATACGTTATACGTTATACGTTATACGTTATACGTTATACGTTATACGTTATACGTTATACTTTATACGTTATACGTTATACGTTATACGTTATACGTTATACGTTATACGTTATACGTTATACGTTATTCGTTATATGTTATACGTTATACGTTATTCGTTATACGTTATACGTTATACGTTATACGTTATACGTTTGACGTTATACGTTATACGTTATACGTTATACGTTATACGTTATACGTTATACGTTATACGTTATACGTTATACGTTATACGTTATACGTTATACGTTATACGTTATACGTTATACGTTATTCGTTATACGTTATACGTTATACGTTATACGTTATACGTTATACGTTATACGTTATACGTTATACGTTATACGTTATACGTTATACGTTATACGTTATACGATATACGTTATACGTTATACGTTATACGTTATGCGTTATAGGATATACGTTATACGTTATACGTTATACGTTATACGTTATACGTTATACGTTATACGTTATACGTTATACGTTATACGTTATACGTTATACGTTATACGTTATACGTTATACGTTATACGTTATACGTTAAACGTTATACGTTATACGTTATACGTTATACGTTAAACGTTATACGTTATACGTTACACGTTATACGTTATACGTTATACGTTATACGTTATACGTTGTACGTTATACGTTATACGTTATTCGTTATATGTTATACGTTATACGTTATACGTTATACGTTATACGTTATACGTTATACGTTACGCGTTATACGCGATACGTTATGCGCTATAGGTCATACCTTATACGTGATACGTCATACGTTATACGTTATACGTTATACGTTATTCGTTATACGTTATACGTTATACGTTATACGTTATACGTTATACGTTATATGTTATACGTTATACGTTATACGTTATACGTTATACGTTATACGTTATACGGTATACGTTGTACGTTATACGTTATACGTTATACGTTATACGTTATACGTTATACGTTATACGATATACGTTATACGTTATACGTTATACGTTATACGTTATACGTTATACGTTATACGTTATACGTTATACGTTATACGTTATACGTTATACGTTATACGTTATACGTTATACGTTATACGTTATACGTTATACGTTATGCGTTATATGTTATACGTTATACGTTATACGTTATACGTTATACGTTATACGTTATATGTTATACGTTATACGTTATACGTTATACGTTTGACGTTATACGTTATACGGTATACGTTATGCGTTATTCGCTATACGTTATGCGTTATAGGATATACGTTATGCGTTATAGGATATACGTTATACGTGATACGTTGTACGTTATACGTTATACGTTATACGTTATACGTTATACGTTATACGTTATACGTTATACGTTATACGTTATACGTTATACGTTAAACGGTATACGTTATACGTTATACGTTATACGATATACGTTATACGTTATACGTTAAACGGTATACGTTATACGTTATACGTTATACGTTATACGTTATACGTTATACGTTATACGTTATACGTTATACGTTATACGTTATACGTTATACGTTATACGTTATACGTTATACGTTATACGTTATACGTTATACGTTATACGTTATACGTTATACGTTATACTTTATGCGTTATACGCTATACGTTATGCGTTATAGGATATACGTTATACGTTACAGGTTATACGTTATACGTTATACTTTATACGTTATACGTCATACGTTATACGTTATACGTTATATGTTATACGTTATACGTTATACGTTATACGTTTGACGTTATACGTTATACGGTATACGTTATGCGTTATTCGCTATACGTTATGCGTTATAGGATATACGTTATGCGTTATAGGATATACGTTATACGTGATACGTTGTACGTTATACGTTATACGTTATACGTTATACGTTATACGTTATACGTTATACGTTATACGTTATACGTTATACGTTAAACGGTATACGTTATACGTTATACGTTATACGATATACGTTATACGTTATGCGTTGTACGTTATACGTTGTACGTTATACGTTATACGTTATACGTTATACGTTATACGTTATACGTTATACGTTATACGTTATACGTTATACGTTATAAGTTATACGTTATACGTTATACGTTATACGTTATACGTTATACGTTATACGTTATACGTTATACGTTATACGTTATACGTTATACGTTACGCGTTATACGCTATACGTTATGCGCTATAGGTCATACCTTATACGTGATACGTCATACGTTATACGTTATACGTTATACGTTATTCGTTATACGTTATACGTTATACGTTATACGTTATACGTTATACGTTATACGTTATACGTTATACGTTATACGTTATACGTTATACGTTATACGTTATGCGTTATACGCTATACGTTATGCGTTATAGGATATACGTTATACGTTACAGGTTATACGTTATACGTTATACTTTATACGTTATACGTTATACGTTATACGTTATACGTTATATGTTATACGTTATACGTTATACGTTATACGTTTGACGTTATACGTTATACGGTATACGATATGCGTTATAGGATATACGTTATACGTTATACGTTATACGTTATACGTTATACGTTATACGTTATACGTTATACGTTATACGTTATACGTTATACGTTATACGATATACGTTATACGTTATACGTTATACGTTATGCGTTATAGGATATACGTTATACGTTATACGTTATACGTTATGCGTTATAGGATATACGTTATACGTTATACGTTATACGTTATACGTTATACGTTATACGTTATACGTTATACGTTATACGTTATACGTTATACGTTACGCGTTATACGCTATACGTTATGCGCTATAGGTCATACCTTATACGTGATACGTCATACGTTATACGTTATACGTTATACGTTATTCGTTATACGTTATACGTTATACGTTATACGTTATACGTTATACGTTATATGTTATACGTTATACGTTATACGTTATACGTTATACGTTATACGTTATACGTTATACGTTATACGTTGTACGTTATACGTTATACGTTATACGTTATACGTTATACGTTATACGTTATACGTTAAACGTTATACGTTATACGTTATTCGTTATACGTTATACGTTATACGTTATACGTTATACGTTATACGTTATACGTTATACGTTATACGTTATACGTTATACGTTATACGTTATACGTTATACGTTATACGTTATACGTTATACGTTATACGTTATACGTTATACGTAATACGTTATACGTTATACGTTATACGTTATACGTTATACGTTATACGTTATACGTTATACGTTATACGTTATACGTTATACGTTATACGTTATACGTTATACGTTATACGTTATACGTTATACGTTATACGTTATACGTTATACGTTATACGTTATACGTTACGCGTTATACGCTATACGTTATGCGTTATAGGTCATACCTTATACGTGATACGTCATACGTTATACGTTATACGTTATACGTTATTCGTTATACGTTATACGTTATACGTTATACGTTATACGTTATACGTTATACGTTATACGTTATACGTTATACGTTATACGTTATACGTTATACGTTATACGTTATACGTTATACGTTATACGTTATACGTTATACGTTATACGTTATATGTTATACGTTATACGTTATACGTTATACGTTATACGTTTGACGTTATACGTTATACGGTATACGTTATGCGTTATAGGATATACGTTATACGTTATACGTTATACGTTATGCGTTATAGGATATACGTTATACGTTATACGTTATACGTTATACGTTATACGTTATACGTTATACGTTATACGTTATACGTTATACGTTACGCGTTATACGCTATACGTTATGCGTTATAGGTCATACCTTATACGTGATACGTCATACGTTATACGTTATACGTTATACGTTATTCGTTATACGTTATACGTTATACGTTATACGTTATACGTTATACGTTATACGTTATACGTTATACGTTATACGTTATACGTTATACGTTATACGTTATACGTTATACGTTACGCGTTATACGCTATACGTTATGCGCTATAGGTCATACCTTATACGTGATACGTCATACGTTATACGTTATACGTTATACGTTATTCGTTATACGTTATACGTTATACGTTATACGTTATACGTTATACGTTATATGTTATACGTTATACGTTATACGTTATACGTTATACGTTATACGTTATACGTTATACGTTATACGTTATACGTTGTACGTTATACGTTATACGTTATACGTTATACGTTATACGTTATACGTTATACGTTAAACGTTATACGTTATCCGTTATTCGTTATACGTTATACGTTATACGTTATACGTTATACGTTATACGTTATACGTTATACGTTATACGTTATACGTTATACGTTATACGTTATACGTTATACGTTATACGTTATACGTTATACGTTATACGTTATACGTTACGCGTTATACGCTATACGTTATGCGTTATAGGTCATACCTTATACGTGATACGTCATACGTTATACGTTATACGTTATACGTTATTCGTTATACGTTATACGTTATACGTTATACGTTATACGTTATACGTTATACGTTATACGTTATGCGTTATACGTTATACGTTATACGTTATACGTTATACGTTATACGTTGTACGTTATACGTTATACGTTATACGTTATACGTTGTACGTTATACGTTATACGTTATTCGTTATATGTTATACGTTATACGTTATACGTTATACGTTATACGTTACTCGTTATGCGTAATATGTAATACAATTTTACGTTTTACGGTATTCGTTATAAGTTATACGATATACGTTATACGTTATACGTTATACGTTATACGTTATACGTTATACGTTATACGTTATACGTTATACGTTATACGTTATGCGTTATACGCTATACGTTATGCGTTATAGGATATACGTTATACGTTACAGGTTATACGTTATACGTTATACTTTATACGTTATACGTTATACGTTATACGTTATACGTTATATGTTATACGTTATACGTTATACGTTATACGTTTGACGTTATACGTTATACGGTATACGATATGCGTTATAGGATATACGTTATACGTTATACGTTATACGTTATACGTTATACGTTATACGTTATACGTTATACGTTATACGTTATACGTTATACGATATACGTTATACGTTATACGTTATACGTTATGCGTTATAGGATATACGTTATACGTTATACGTTATACGTTATGCGTTATAGGATATACGTTATACGTTATACGTTATACGTTATACGTTATACGATATACGTTATACGTTATACGTTATACGTTACGCGTTATACGCTATACGTTATGCGCTATAGGTCATACCTTATACGTGATACGTCATACGTTATACGTTATACGTTATACGTTATTCGTTATACGTTATACGTTATACGTTATACGTTATACGTTATACGTTATACGTTATATGTTATACGTTATACGTTATACGTTATACGTTATACGTTATACGTTATACGTTATACGTTGTACGTTATACGTTGTACGTTATACGTTATACGTTATACGTTATACGTTATACGTTATACGTTATACGTTAAACGTTATACGTTATACGTTATTCGTTATACGTTATACGTTATACGTTATACGTTATACGTTATACGTTATACGTTATACGTTATACGTTATACGTTATACGTTATACGTTATACGTTATACGTTATACGTTATACGTTATACGTTATACGTTATACGTTATACGTTATACGTTATACGTTATACGTTATACGTTACGCGTTATACGCTATACGTTATGCGTTATAGGTCATACCTTATACGTGATACGTCATACGTTATACGTTATACGTTATACGTTATTCGTTATACGTTATACGTTATACGTTATACGTTATACGTTATACGTTATACGTTATACGTTATGCGTTATACGTTATACGTTATACGTTATACGTTATACGTTATACGTTGTACGTTATACGTTATACGTTATACGTTATACGTTGTACGTTATACGTTATACGTTATTCGTTATATGTTATACGTTATACGTTATACGTTATACGTTATACGTTACTCGTTATGCGTAATATGTAATACAATTTTACGTTTTACGGTATTCGTTATACGTTATACGATATACGTTATACGTTATACGTTATACGTTATACGTTATACGTTATACGTTATACGTTATACGTTATACGTTATACGTTATGCGTTATACGCTATACGTTATGCGTTATAGGATATACGTTATACGTTACAGGTTATACGTTATACGTTATACTTTATACGTTATACGTTATACGTTATACGTTATACGTTATATGTTATACGTTATACGTTATACGTTATACGTTATACGTTATACGTTATACGTTATGCGTTATACGTTATACGTTATACGTTATACGTTATACGTTATACGTTGTACGTTATACGTTATACGTTATACGTTATACGTTGTACGTTATACGTTATACGTTATTCGTTATATGTTATACGTTATACGTTATACGTTATACGTTATACGTTACTCGTTATGCGTAATATGTAATACAATTTTACGTTTTACGGTATTCGTTATACGTTATACGATATACGTTATACGTTATACGTTATACGTTATACGTTATACGTTATACGTTATACGTTATACGTTATACGTTATACGTTATGCGTTATACGCTATACGTTATGCGTTATAGGATATACGTTATACGTTACAGGTTATACGTTATACGTTATACTTTATACGTTATACGTTATACGTTATACGTTATACGTTATATGTTATACGTTATACGTTATACGTTATACGTTTGACGTTATACGTTATACGGTATACGATATGCGTTATAGGATATACGTTATACGTTATACGTTATACGTTATACGTTATACGTTATACGTTATACGTTATACGTTATACGTTATACGTTATACGTTATACGTTATACGTTATACGTTATACGTTATACGTTATACGTTATACGTTATACGTTATACGTTATACGTTATACGTTATACGTTATACGTTATACTTTATACGTTATACGTTATACGTTATACGTTATACGTTATACGTTATACGTTATACGTTATACGTTATTCGTTATATGTTATACGTTATACGTTATTCGTTATACGTTATACGTTATACGTTATACGTTATACGTTTGACGTTATACGTTATACGTTATACGTTATACGTTATACGTTATACGTTATACGTTATACGTTATACGTTATACGTTATACGTTATACGTTATACGTTATACGTTATTCGTTATACGTTATACGTTATACGTTATACGTTATACGTTATACGTTATACGTTATACGTTATACGTTATACGTTATACGTTATACGTTATACGTTATACGATATACGTTATACGTTATACGTTATACGTTATGCGTTATAGGATATACGTTATACGTTATACGTTATACGTTATACGTTATACGTTATACGTTATACGTTATACGTTATACGTTATACGTTATACGTTATACGTTATACGTTATACGTTATACGTTAAACGTTATACGTTATACGTTATACGTTATACGTTAAACGTTATACGTTATACGTTACACGTTATACGTTATACGTTATACGTTATACGTTATACGTTGTACGTTATACGTTATACGTTATTCGTTATATGTTATACGTTATACGTTATACGTTATACGTTATACGTTATACGTTATACGTTACGCGTTATACGCGATACGTTATGCGCTATAGGTCATACCTTATACGTGATACGTCATACGTTATACGTTATACGTTATACGTTATTCGTTATACGTTATACGTTATACGTTATACGTTATACGTTATACGTTATATGTTATACGTTATACGTTATACGTTATACGTTATACGTTATACGTTATACGTTATACGTTGTACGTTATACGTTATACGTTATACGTTATACGTTATACGTTATACGTTATACGATATACGTTATACGTTATACGTTATACGTTATACGTTATACGTTATACGTTATACGTTATACGTTATACGTTATACGTTATACGTTATACGTTATACGTTATACGTTATACGTTATACGTTATACGTTATACGTTATACGTTATACGTTATACGTTATGCGTTATATGTTATACGTTATACGTTATACGTTATACGTTATACGTTATACGTTATATGTTATACGTTATACGTTATACGTTATACGTTTGACGTTATACGTTATACGGTATACGTTATGCGTTATTCGCTATACGTTATGCGTTATAGGATATACGTTATGCGTTATAGGATATACGTTATACGTGATACGTTGTACGTTATACGTTATACGTTATACGTTATACGTTATACGTTATACGTTATACGTTATACGTTATACGTTATACGTTAAACGGTATACGTTATACGTTATACGTTATACGATATACGTTATACGTTATACGTTAAACGGTATACGTTATACGTTATACGTTATACGTTATACGTTATACGTTATACGTTATACGTTATACGTTATACGTTATACGTTATACGTTATACGTTATACGTTATACGTTATACGTTATACGTTATACGTTATACGTTATACGTTATACGTTATACTTTATGCGTTATACGCTATACGTTATGCGTTATAGGATATACGTTATACGTTACAGGTTATACGTTATACGTTATACTTTATACGTTATACGTCATACGTTATACGTTATACGTTATATGTTATACGTTATACGTTATACGTTATACGTTTGACGTTATACGTTATACGGTATACGTTATGCGTTATTCGCTATACGTTATGCGTTATAGGATATACGTTATGCGTTATAGGATATACGTTATACGTGATACGTTGTACGTTATACGTTATACGTTATACGTTATACGTTATACGTTATACGTTATACGTTATACGTTATACGTTATACGTTAAACGGTATACGTTATACGTTATACGTTATACGATATACGTTATACGTTATGCGTTGTACGTTATACGTTGTACGTTATACGTTATACGTTATACGTTATACGTTATACGTTATACGTTATACGTTATACGTTATACGTTATACGTTATAAGTTATACGTTATACGTTATACGTTATACGTTATACGTTATACGTTATACGTTATACGTTATACGTTATACGTTATACGTTATACGTTACGCGTTATACGCTATACGTTATGCGCTATAGGTCATACCTTATACGTGATACGTCATACGTTATACGTTATACGTTATACGTTATTCGTTATACGTTATACGTTATACGTTATACGTTATACGTTATACGTTATACGTTATACGTTATACGTTATACGTTATACGTTATACGTTATACGTTATGCGTTATACGCTATACGTTATGCGTTATAGGATATACGTTATACGTTACAGGTTATACGTTATACGTTATACTTTATACGTTATACGTTATACGTTATACGTTATACGTTATATGTTATACGTTATACGTTATACGTTATACGTTTGACGTTATACGTTATACGGTATACGATATGCGTTATAGGATATACGTTATACGTTATACGTTATACGTTATACGTTATACGTTATACGTTATACGTTATACGTTATACGTTATACGTTATACGTTATACGATATACGTTATACGTTATACGTTATACGTTATGCGTTATAGGATATACGTTATACGTTATACGTTATGCGTTATAGGATATACGTTATACGTTATACGTTATACGTTATACGTTATACGTTATACGTTATACGTTATACGTTATACGTTATACGTTATACGTTATACGTTACGCGTTATACGCTATACGTTATGCGCTATAGGTCATACCTTATACGTGATACGTCATACGTTATACGTTATACGTTATACGTTATTCGTTATACGTTATACGTTATACGTTATACGTTATACGTTATACGTTATATGTTATACGTTATACGTTATACGTTATACGTTATACGTTATACGTTATACGTTATACGTTATACGTTGTACGTTATACGTTATACGTTATACGTTATACGTTATACGTTATACGTTATACGTTAAACGTTATACGTTATACGTTATTCGTTATACGTTATACGTTATACGTTATACGTTATACGTTATACGTTATACGTTATACGTTATACGTTATACGTTATACGTTATACGTTATACGTTATACGTTATACGTTATACGTTATACGTTATACGTTATACGTTATACGTTATACGTTATACGTTATACGTTATACGTTATACGTTATACGTTATACGTTATACGTTATACGTTATACGTTATACGTTATACGTTATACGTTATACGTTATACGTTATACGTTATACGTTATACGTTATACGTTATACGTTATACGTTATACGTTATACGTTATACGTTATACGTTACGCGTTATACGCTATACGTTATGCGTTATAGGTCATACCTTATACGTGATACGTCATACGTTATACGTTATACGTTATACGTTATTCGTTATACGTTATACGTTATACGTTATACGTTATACGTTATACGTTATACGTTATACGTTATGCGTTATACGTTATACGTTATACGTTATACGTTATACGTTATACGTTGTACGTTATACGTTATACGTTATACGTTATACGTTGTACGTTATACGTTATACGTTATTCGTTATGTGTTATACGTTATACGTTATACGTTATACGTTATACGTTACTCGTTATGCGTAATATGTAATACAATTTTACGTTTTACGGTATTCGTTATACGTTATACGATATACGTTATACGTTATACGTTATACGTTATAAGTTATACGTTATACGTTATACGTTATACGTTATACGTTATGCGTTATACGCTATACGTTATGCGTTATAGGATATACGTTATACGTTACAGGTTATACGTTATACGTTATACTTTATACGTTATACGTTATACGTTATACGTTATACGTTATATGTTATACGTTATACGTTATACGTTATACGTTTGACGTTATACGTTATACGGTATACGATATGCGTTATAGGATATACGTTATACGTTATACGTTATACGTTATACGTTATACGTTATACGTTATACGTTATACGTTATACGTTATACGTTATACGTTATACGTTATACGTTATACGTTATACGTTATACGTTATACGTTATACGTTATACGTTATACGTTATACGTTATACGTTATACGTTATACTTTATACGTTATACGTTATACGTTATACGTTATACGTTATACGTTATACGTTATACGTTATACGTTATTCGTTATATGTTATACGTTATACGTTATTCGTTATACGTTATACGTTATACGTTATACGTTATACGTTTGACGTTATACGTTATACGTTATACGTTATACGTTATACGTTATACGTTATACGTTATACGTTATACGTTATACGTTATACGTTATACGTTATACGTTATACGTTATACGTTATTCGTTATACGTTATACGTTATACGTTATACGTTATACGTTATACGTTATACGTTATACGTTATACGTTATACGTTATACGTTATACGTTATACGATATACGTTATACGTTATACGTTATACGTTATGCGTTATAGGATATACGTTATACGTTATTCGTTATATGTTATACGTTATACGTTATACGTTATACGTTATACGTTACTCGTTATGCGTAATATGTAATACAATTTTACGTTTTACGGTATTCGTTATACGTTATACGATATACGTTATACGTTATACGTTATACGTTATAAGTTATACGTTATACGTTATACGTTATACGTTATACGTTATGCGTTATACGCTATACGTTATGCGTTATAGGATATACGTTATACGTTACAGGTTATACGTTATACGTTATACTTTATACGTTATACGTTATACGTTATACGTTATACGTTATATGTTATACGTTATACGTTATACGTTATACGTTTGACGTTATACGTTATACGGTATACGATATGCGTTATAGGATATACGTTATACGTTATACGTTATACGTTATACGTTATACGTTATACGTTATACGTTATACGTTATACGTTATACGTTATACGTTATACGTTATACGTTATACGTTATACGTTATACGTTATACGTTATACGTTATACGTTATACGTTATACGTTATACGTTATACGTTATACGTTATACTTTATACGTTATACGTTATACGTTATACGTTATACGTTATACGTTATACGTTATACGTTATACGTTATTCGTTATATGTTATACGTTATACGTTATTCGTTATACGTTATACGTTATACGTTATACGTTATACGTTTGACGTTATACGTTATACGTTATACGTTATACGTTATACGTTATACGTTATACGTTATACGTTATACGTTATACGTTATACGTTATACGTTATACGTTATACGTTATACGTTATTCGTTATACGTTATACGTTATACGTTATACGTTATACGTTATACGTTATACGTTATACGTTATACGTTATACGTTATACGTTATACGTTATACGATATACGTTATACGTTATACGTTATACGTTATGCGTTATAGGATATACGTTATACGTTATACGTTATACGTTATACGTTATACGTTATACGTTATACGTTATACGTTATACGTTATACGTTATACGTTATACGTTATACGTTATACGTTATACGTTATACGTTATACGTTATACGTTATACGTTATACGTTATACGTTATACGTTATACGTTATACGTTATACGTTACGCGTTATACGCTATACGTTATGCGCTATAGGTCATACCTTATACGTGATACGTCATACGTTATACGTTATACGTTATACGTTATTCGTTATACGTTATACGTTATACGTTATACGTTATACGTTATACGTTATATGTTATACGTTATACGTTATACGTTATACGTTATACGTTACGCGTTATACGCTATACGTTATGCGCTATAGGTCATACCTTATACGTGATACGTCATACGTTATACGTTATACGTTATACGTTATTCGTTATACGTTATACGTTATACGTTATACGTTATACGTTATACGTCATACGTTATACGTTGTACGTTATACGTTATACGTTATTCGTTATATGTTATACGTTATACGTTATACGTTATACGTTATACGTTATACGTTATACGTTACGCGTTATACGCTATACGTTATGCGCTATAGGTCATACCTTATACGTGATACGTCATACGTTATACGTTATACGTTATACGTTATTCGTTATACGTTATACGTTATACGTTATACGTTATATGTTATACGTTATACGTTATACGTTATACGTTATACGTTATACGTTATACGTTATACGTTGTACGTTATACGTTATACGTTATACGTTATACGTTATACGTTATACGTTATACGATATACGTTATACGTTATACGTTATACGTTATACGTTATACGTTATACGTTATACGTTATACGTTATACGTTATACGTTATACGTTATACGTTATACTTTATACGCTATACGTTATACGTTATACGTTATACGTTATACGTTATACGTTATACGTTATACGTTATTCGTTATATGTTATACGTTATACGTTATTCGTTATACGTTATACGTTATACGTTATACGTTATACGTTTGACGTTATACGTTATACGTTATACGTTATACGTCATACGTTATACGTTATACGTTATACGTTATACGTTATACGTTATACGTTATACGTTATACGTTATACGTTATACGTTATACGTTATTCGTTATACGTTATACGTTATACGTTATACGTTATACGTTATACGTTATACGTTATACGTTATACGTTATACGTTATACGTTATACGTTATACGATATACGTTATACGTTATACGTTATACGTTATGCGTTATAGGATATACGTTATACGTTATACGTTATACGTTATACGTTATACGTTATACGTTATACGTTATACGTTATACGTTATACGTTATACGTTATACGTTATACGTTATACGTTATACGTTATACGTTATACGTTAAACGTTATACGTTATACGTTATACGTTATACGTTAAACGTTATACGTTATACGTTACACGTTATACGTTATACGTTATACGTTATACGTTATACGTTGTACGTTATACGTTATACGTTATTCGTTATATGTTATACGTTATACGTTATACGTTATACGTTATACGTTATACGTTATACGTTACGCGTTATACGCTATACGTTATGCGCTATAGGTCATACCTTATACGTGATACGTCATACGTTATACGTTATACGTTATACGTTATTCGTTATACGTTATACGTTATACGTTATACGTTATACGTTATACGTTATACGTTATACGTTATACGTTAAACGTTATACGTTATACGTTATTCGTTATACGTTATACGTTATACGTTATACGTTATACGTTATACGTTATACGTTATACGTTATACGTTATACGTTATACGTTATACGTTATACGTTATACGTTATACGTTATACGTTATACGTTATACGTTATACGTTATACGTTATACGTTATACGTTATACGTTATACGTTATACGTTATACGTTATACGTTATACGTTATACGTTATACGTTATACGTTATACGTTACGCGTTATACGCTATACGTTATGCGCTATAGGTCATACCTTATACGTGATACGTCATACGTTATACGTTATACGTTATACGTTATTCGTTATACGTTATACGTTATACGTTATACGTTATATGTTATACGTTATACGTTATACGTTATACGTTATACGTTATACGTTATACGTTATACGTTGTACGTTATACGTTATACGTTATACGTTATACGTTATACGTTATACGTTATACGATATACGTTATACGTTATACGTTATACGTTATACGTTATACGTTATACGTTATACGTTATACGTTATACGTTATACGTTATACGTTATACGTTATACTTTATACGCTATACGTTATACGTTATACGTTATACGTTATACGTTATACGTTATACGTTATACGTTATTCGTTATATGTTATACGTTATACGTTATTCGTTATACGTTATACGTTATACGTTATACGTTATACGTTTGACGTTATACGTTATACGTTATACGTTATACGTCATACGTTATACGTTATACGTTATACGTTATACGTTATACGTTATACGTTATACGTTATACGTTATACGTTATACGTTATACGTTATTCGTTATACGTTATACGTTATACGTTATACGTTATACGTTATACGTTATACGTTATACGTTATACGTTATACGTTATACGTTATACGTTATACGATATACGTTATACGTTATACGTTATACGTTATGCGTTATAGGATATACGTTATACGTTATACGTTATACGTTATACGTTATACGTTATACGTTATACGTTATACGTTATACGTTATACGTTATACGTTATACGTTATACGTTATACGTTATACGTTATACGTTATACGTTAAACGTTATACGTTATACGTTATACGTTATACGTTAAACGTTATACGTTATACGTTACACGTTATACGTTATACGTTATACGTTATACGTTATACGTTGTACGTTATACGTTATACGTTATTCGTTATATGTTATACGTTATACGTTATACGTTATACGTTATACGTTATACGTTATACGTTACGCGTTATACGCTATACGTTATGCGCTATAGGTCATACCTTATACGTGATACGTCATACGTTATACGTTATACGTTATACGTTATTCGTTATACGTTATACGTTATACGTTATACGTTATACGTTATACGTTATACGTTATACGTTATACGTTAAACGTTATACGTTATACGTTATTCGTTATACGTTATACGTTATACGTTATACGTTATACGTTATACGTTATACGTTATACGTTATACGTTATACGTTATACGTTATACGTTATACGTTATACGTTATACGTTATACGTTATACGTTATACGTTATACGTTATACGTTATACGTTATACGTTATACGTTATACGTTATACGTTATACGTTATACGTTATACGTTATACGTTATACGTTATACGTTATACGTTATACGTTATACGTTATACGTTATACGTTATACGTTATACGTTATACGTTATACGTTATACGTTATACGTTATACGTTATACGTTATACGTTATACGTTATACGTTATACGTTATACGTTATACGTTATACTTTATACGTTATACGTTATACGTTATACGTTATACGTTATACGTTATACGTTATACGTTATACGTTATTCGTTATATGTTATACGTTATACGTTATTCGTTATACGTTATACGTTATACGTTATACGTTATACGTTTGACGTTATACGTTATACGTTATACGTTATACGTTATACGTTATACGTTATACGTTATACGTTATACGTTATACGTTATACGTTATACGTTATACGTTATACGTTATACGTTATTCGTTATACGTTATACGTTATACGTTATACGTTATACGTTATACGTTATACGTTATACGTTATACGTTATACGTTATACGTTATACGTTATACGATATACGTTATACGTTATACGTTATACGTTATGCGTTATAGGATATACGTTATACGTTATACGTTATACGTTATACGTTATACGTTATACGTTATACGTTATACGTTATACGTTATACGTTATACGTTATACGTTATACGTTATACGTTATACGTTATACGTTATACGTTATACGTTATACGTTATACGTTATACGTTATACGTTATACGTTATACGTTACGCGTTATACGCTATACGTTATGCGCTATAGGTCATACCTTATACGTGATACGTCATACGTTATACGTTATACGTTATACGTTATTCGTTATACGTTATACGTTATACGTTATACGTTATACGTTATACGTCATACGTTATACGTTGTACGTTATACGTTATACGTTATTCGTTATATGTTATACGTTATACGTTATACGTTATACGTTATACGTTATACGTTATACGTTATACGTTATACGTTATACGTTATACGTTATACGTTATACGTTATACGTTATACGTTATACGTTATACGTTAAACGTTATACGTTATACGTTATACGTTATACGTTAAACGTTATACGTTATACGTTACACGTTATACGTTATACGTTATACGTTATACGTTATACGTTGTACGTTATACGTTATACGTTATTCGTTATATGTTATACGTTATACGTTATACGTTATACGTTATACGTTATACGTTATACGTTACGCGTTATACGCTATACGTTATGCGCTATAGGTCATACCTTATACGTGATACGTCATACGTTATACGTTATACGTTATACGTTATTCGTTATACGTTATACGTTATACGTTATTCGTTATATGTTATACGTTATACGTTATACGTTATACGTTATACGTTATACGTTATACGTTATACGTTATACGTTATACGTTATACGTTATACGTTATACGTTATACGTTATACGTTATACGTTATACGTTATACGTTATACGTTATACGTTATACGTTATACGTTATACGTTATACGTTACGCGTTATACGCTATACGTTATGCGTTATAGGTCATACCTTATACGTGATACGTCATACGTTATACGTTATACGTTATACGTTATTCGTTATACGTTATACGTTATACGTTATACGTTATACGTTATACGTTATACGTTATACGTTATGTGTTATACGTTATACGTTATACGTTATACGTTATACGTTATACGTTGTACGTTATACGTTATACGTTATACGTTATACGTTGTACGTTATACGTTATACGTTATTCGTTATATGTTATACGTTATACGTTATACGTTATACGTTATACGTTACTCGTTATGCGTAATATGTAATACAATTTTACGTTTTACGGTATTCGTTATACGTTATACGATATACGTTATACGTTATACGTTATACGTTATACGTTATACGTTATACGTTATACGTTATACGTTATACGTTATACGTTATGCGTTATACGCTATACGTTATGCGTTATAGGATATACGTTATACGTTACAGGTTATACGTTATACGTTATACTTTATACGTTATACGTTATACGTTATACGTTATACGTTATATGTTATACGTTATACGTTATACGTTATACGTTTGACGTTATACGTTATACGGTATACGATATGCGTTATAGGATATACGTTATACGTTATACGTTATACGTTATACGTTATACGTTATACGTTATACGTTATACGTTATACGTTATACGTTATACGTTATACGTTATACGTTATACGTTATACGTTATACGTTATACGTTATACGTTATACTTTATACGTTATACGTTATACGTTATACGTTATATGTTATACGTTATACGTTATACGTTATACGTTATACGTTATTCGTTATATGTTATACGTTATACGTTATTCGTTATACGTTATACGTTACACGTTATACGTTATACGTTATACGTTATACGTTATACGTTATACGTTATACGTTATACGTTATACGTTATACGTTATACGTTATACGTTATACGTTATACGTTATACGTTATACGTTATACGTTATACGTTATACGTTATACGTTATACGTTATACGTTATGCGTTATACGCTATACGTTATGCGTTATAGGATATACGTTATACGTTACAGGTTATACGTTATACGTTATACTTTATACGTTGTACGTTATACGTTATACGTTATACGTTATATGTTATACGTTATACGTTATACGTTATACGTTATACGTTTGACGTTATACGTTATACGGTATACGTTATGCGTTATAGGATATACGTTATACGTTATACGTTATACGTTATACGTTATACGTTATACGTTATACGTTATACGTTATACGTTATACGTTATACGTTATACGTTATACGTTATACGTTATACGTTATACGTTATACGTTATACGTTATACGTTATACGTTATACGTTATACGTTATACGTTATACGTTATACGTTATACGTTATACGTTATACGTTATACGTTATACGTTATACGTTATACGTTATACGTTATACGTTATACGTTATACGTTATACGTTATACGTTATACGTTATACGTTATACGTTACGCGTTATACGCTATACGTTATGCGCTATAGGTCATACCTTATACGTGATACGTCATACGTTATACGTTATACGTTATACGTTATTCGTTATACGTTATACGTTATACGTTATACGTTATACGTTATACGTTATATGTTATACGTTATACGTTATACGTTATACGTTATACGTTATACGTTATACGTTATACGCTGTACGTTATACGTTATACGTTATACGTTATACGTTATACGTTATACGTTATACGTTATACGTTAAACGTTATACGTTATACGTTATTCGTTATACGTTATACGTTATACGTTATACGTTATACGTTATACGTTATACGTTATACGTTATACGTTATACGTTATACGTTATACGTTATACGTTATACGTTATACGTTATACGTTATACGTTATACGTTATACGTTATACGTTATACGTTATACGTTATACGTTATACGTTATACGTTATACGTTATACGTTATACGTTATACGTTATACGTTATACGTTATACGTTATACGTTATACGTTATACGTTATACGTTATACGTTATACGTTATACGTTATACGTTATACGTTATACGTTATACGTTATACGTTATACGTTATACGTTATACGTTACGCGTTATACGCTATACGTTATGCGTTATAGGTCATACCTTATACGTGATACGTCATACGTTATACGTTATACGTTATACGTTATTCGTTATACGTTATACGTTATACGTTATACGTTATACGTTATACGTTATACGTTATACGTTATGCGTTATACGTTATACGTTATACGTTATACGTTATACGTTATACGTTGTACGTTATACGTTATACGTTATACGTTATACGTTATACGTTGTACGTTATACGTTATACGTTATTCGTTATATGTTATACGTTATACGTTATACGTTATACGTTATACGTTACTCGTTATGCGTAATATGTAATACATTTTTACGTTTTACGGTATTCGTTATAAGTTATACGATATACGTTATACGTTATACGTTATACGTTATACGTTATACGTTATACGTTATACGTTATACGTTATACGTTATACGTTATGCGTTATACGCTATACGTTATGCGTTATAGGATATACGTTATACGTTACAGGTTATACGTTATACGTTATACTTTATACGTTATACGTTATACGTTATACGTTATACGTTATATGTTATACGTTATACGTTATACGTTATACGTTTGACGTTATACGTTATACGGTATACGATATGCGTTAGAGGATATACGTTATACGTTATACGTTATACGTTATACGTTATACGTTATACGTTATACGTTATACGTTATACGTTATACGTTATACGATATACGTTATACGTTATACGTTATACGTTATGCGTTATAGGATATACGTTATACGTTATACGTTATACGTTATGCGTTATAGGATATACGTTATACGTTATACGTTATACGTTATACGTTATACGATATACGTTATACGTTATACGTTATACGTTACGCGTTATACGCTATACGTTATGCGCTATAGGTCATACCTTATACGTGATACGTCATACGTTATACGTTATACGTTATACGTTATTCGTTATACGTTATACGTTATACGTTATACGTTATACGTTATACGTTATACGTTATATGTTATACGTTATACGTTATACGTTATACGTTATACGTTATACGTTATACGTTATACGTTATACGTTGTACGTTATACGTTATACGTTATACGTTATACGTTATACGTTATACGTTATACGTTAAACGTTATACGTTATACGTTATTCGTTATACGTTATACGTTATACGTTATACGTTATACGTTATACGTTATACGTTATACGTTATACGTTATACGTTATACGTTATACGTTATACGTTATACGTTATACGTTATACGTTATACGTTATACGTTATACGTTATACGTTATACGTTATACGTTATACGTTATACGTTATACGTTACGCGTTATACGCTATACGTTATGCGTTATAGGTCATACCTTATACGTGATACGTCATACGTTATACGTTATACGTTATACGTTATTCGTTATACGTTATAGGTTATACGTTATACGTTATACGTTATACGTTATACGTTATACGTTATGCGTTATACGTTATACGTTATACGTTATACGTTATACGTTATACGTTGTACGTTATACGTTATACGTTATACGTTATACGTTGTACGTTATACGTTATACGTTATTCGTTATATGTTATACGTTATACGTTATACGTTATACGTTATACGTTACTCGTTATGCGTAATATGAAATACAATTTTACGTTTTACGGTATTCGTTATACGTTATACGATATACGTTATACGTTATACGTTATACGTTATACGTTATACGTTATACGTTATACGTTATACGTTATACGTTATGCGTTATACGCTATACGTTATGCGTTATAGGATATACGTTATACGTTACAGGTTATACGTTATACGTTATACTTTATACGTTATACGTTATACGTTATACGTTATACGTTATATGTTATACGTTATACGTTATACGTTATACGTTTGACGTTATACGTTATACGGTATACGATATGCGTTATAGGATATACGTTATACGTTATACATTATACGTTATACGTTATACGTTATACGTTATACGTTATACGTTATACGTTATACGTTATACGTTATACGTTATACGTTATACGTTATACGTTATACGTTATACGTTATACGTTATACGTTATACGTTATACGTTATACGTTATACGTTATACGTTATACTTTATACGTTATACGTTATACGTTATACGTTATACGTTATACGTTATACGTTATACGTTATACGTTATTCGTTATATGTTATACGTTATACGTTATTCGTTATACGTTATACGTTATACGTTATACGTTATACGTTTGACGTTATACGTTATACGTTATACGTTATACGTTATACGTTATGCGTTATACGTTATACGTTATACGTTATACGTTATACGTTATACGTTATACGTTATACGTTATACGTTATTCGTTATACGTTATACGTTATACGTTATACGTTATACGTTATACGTTATACGTTATACGTTATACGTTATACGTTATACGTTATACGTTATACGATATACGTTATACGTTATACGTTATACGTTATACGTTATGCGTTATAGGATATACGTTATACGTTATACGTTAAACGTTATACGTTATACGTTATACGTTATACGTTAAACGTTATACGTTATACGTTACACGTTATACGTTATACGTTATACGTTATACGTTATACGTTGTACGTTATACGTTATACGTTATTCGTTATATGTTATACGTTATACGTTATACGTTATACGTTATACGTTATACGTTATACGTTACGCGTTATACGCTATACGTTATGCGCTATAGGTCATACCTTATACGTGATACGTCATACGTTATACGTTATACGTTATACGTTATTCGTTATACGTTATACGTTATACGTTATACGTTATACGTTATACGTTATATGTTATACGTTATACGTTATACGTTATACGTTATACGTTATACGTTATACGTTGTACGTTATACGTTATACGTTATACGTTATACGTTATACGTTATACGTTATACGATATACGTTATACGTTATACGTTATACGTTATACGTTATACGTTATACGTTATACGTTATACGTTATACGTTATACGTTATACGTTATACGTTATACGTTATACGTTATACGTTATACGTTATACGTTATACGATATACGTTATACGTTATACGTTATACGTTATGCGTTATAGGATATACGTTATACGTTATACGTTATACGTTATACGTTATACGTTATACGTTATACGTTATACGTTATACGTTATACGTTATACGTTATACGTTATACGTTATACGTTATACGTTATACGTTATACGTTATACGTTATACGTTATACGTTATACGTTATACGTTATACGTTATACGTTATACTTTATACGTTATACGTTATACGTTATACGTTATACGTTATACGTTATACGTTATACGTTATACGTTATTCGTTATATGTTATACGTTATACGTTATTCGTTATACGTTATACGTTATACGTTATACGTTATACGTTTGACGTTATACGTTATACGTTATACGTTATACGTTATACGTTATACGTTATACGTTATACGTTATACGTTATACGTTATACGTTATACGTTATACGTTATACGTTATACGTTATTCGTTATACGTTATACGTTATACGTTATACGTTATACGTTATACGTTATACGTTATACGTTATACGTTATACGTTATACGTTATACGTTATACGATATACGTTATACGTTATACGTTATACGTTATGCGTTATAGGATATACGTTATACGTTATACGTTATACGTTATACGTTATACGTTATACGTTATACGTTATACGTTATACGTTATACGTTATACGTTATACGTTATACGTTATACGTTATACGTTATACGTTATACGTTAAACGTTATACGTTATACGTTATACGTTATACGTTAAACGTTATACGTTATACGTTACACGTTATACGTTATACGTTATACGTTATACGTTATACGTTGTACGTTATACGTTATACGTTATTCGTTATATGTTATACGTTATACGTTATACGTTATACGTTATACGTTATACGTTATACGTTACGCGTTATACGCTATACGTTATGCGCTATAGGTCATACCTTATACGTGATACGTCATACGTTATACGTTATACGTTATACGTTATTCGTTATACGTTATACGTTATACGTTATACGTTATACGTTATACGTTATATGTTATACGTTATACGTTATACGTTATACGTTATACGTTATACGTTATACGTTGTACGTTATACGTTATACGTTATACGTTATACGTTATACGTTATACGTTATACGATATACGTTATACGTTATACGTTATACGTTATACGTTATACGTTATACGTTATACGTTATACGTTATACGTTATACGTTATACGTTATACGTTATACGTTATACGTTATACGTTATACGTTATACGTTATACGTTATACGTTATACGTTATGCGTTATATGTTATACGTTATACGTTATACGTTATACGTTATACGTTATACGTTATATGTTATACGTTATACGTTATACGTTATACGTTTGACGTTATACGTTATACGGTATACGTTATGCGTTATTCGCTATACGTTATGCGTTATAGGATATACGTTATGCGTTATAGGATATACGTTATACGTGATACGTTGTACGTTATACGTTATACGTTATACGTTATACGTTATACGTTATACGTTATACGTTATACGTTATACGTTATACGTTATACGTTAAACGGTATACGTTATACGTTATACGTTATACGATATACGTTATACGTTATACGTTAAACGGTATACGTTATACGTTATACGTTATACGTTATACGTTATACGTTATACGTTATACGTTATACGTTATACGTTATACGTTATACGTTATACGTTATACGTTATACGTTATACGTTATACGTTATACGTTATACGTTATACGATATACGTTATACGTTATGCGTTGTACGTTATACGTTGTACGTTATACGTTATACGTTATACGTTATACGTTATACGTTATACGTTATACGTTATACGTTATACGTTATACGTTATACGTTATACGTTATACGTTATACGTTATACGTTATACGTTATACGTTATACGTTATACGTTATACGTTATACGTTATACGTTATACGTTATACGTTACGCGTTATACGTTATACGTTACACGTTATACGTTATACGTTATACGTTATACGTTATACGTTGTACGTTATACGTTATACGTTATTCGTTATATGTTATACGTTATACGTTATACGTTATACGTTATACGTTATACGTTATACGTTACGCGTTATACGCTATACGTTATGCGCTATAGGTCATACCTTATACGTGATACGTCATACGTTATACGTTATACGTTATACGTTATACGTTATACGTTATACGTTATACGTTATACGTTATACGTTATACGTTATACGTTAAACGGTATACGTTATACGTTATACGTTATACGATATACGTTATACGTTATGCGTTGTACGTTATACGTTGTACGTTATACGTTATACGTTATACGTTATACGTTATACGTTATACGTTATACGTTATACGTTATACGTTATACGTTATACGTTATACGTTATACGTTATACGTTATACGTTATACGTTATACGTTATACGTTATACGTTATACGTTATACGTTATACGTTATACGTTATACGTTATACGTTACGCGTTATACGTTATACGTTACACGTTATACGTTATACGTTATACGTTATACGTTATACGTTGTACGTTATACGTTATACGTTATTCGTTATATGTTATACGTTATACGTTATACGTTATACGTTATACGTTATACGTTATACGTTACGCGTTATACGCTATACGTTATGCGCTATAGGTCATACCTTATACGTGATACGTCATACGTTATACGTTATACGTTATACGTTATACGTTATGCGTTATACGCTATACGTTATGCGTTATAGGATATACGTTATACGTTACAGGTTATACGTTATACGTTATACTTTATACGTTATACGTTATACGTTATACGTTATACGTTATATGTTATACGTTATACGTTATACGTTATACGTTTGACGTTATACGTTATACGGTATACGATATGCGTTATAGGATATACGTTATACGTTATACGTTATACGTTATACATTATACGTTATACGTTATACGTTATACGTTATACGTTATACGTTATATGTTATACGTTATACGTTATACGTTATACGTTATACGTTATACGTTATACGTTATACGTTATACGTTATACGTTATACGTTATACGTTATACGTTATACTTTATACGTTATACGTTATACGTTATACGTTATACGTTATACGTTATACGTTATACGTTATACGTTATTCGTTATATGTTATACGTTATACGTTATTCGTTATACGTTATACGTTATACGTTATACGTTATACGTTTGACGTTATACGTTATACGTTATACGTTATACGTTATACGTTATACGTTATACGTTATACGTTATACGTTATACGTTATACGTTATACGTTATACGTTATACGTTATACGTTATTCGTTATACGTTATACGTTATACGTTATACGTTATACGTTATACGTTATACGTTATACGTTATACGTTATACGTTATACGTTATACGTTATACGATATACGTTATACGTTATACGTTATACGTTATGCGTTATAGGATATACGTTATACGTTATACGGTATACGTTATACGTTATACGTTATATGTTATACGTTATACGTTATACGTTATACGTTTGACGTTATACGTTATACGGTATACGTTATGCGTTATTCGCTATACGTTATGCGTTATAGGATATACGTTATGCGTTATAGGATATACGTTATACGTGATACGTTGTACGTTATACGTTATACGTTATACGTTATACGTTATACGTTATACGTTATACGTTATACGTTATACGTTATACGTTAAACGGTATACGTTATACGTTATACGTTATACGATATACGTTATACGTTATACGTTAAACGGTATACGTTATACGTTATACGTTATACGTTATACGTTATACGTTATACGTTATACGTTATACGTTATACGTTATACGTTATACGTTATACGTTATACGTTATACGTTATACGTTATACGTTATACGTTATACGTTATACGTTATACGTTATACGTTATACGTTATACGTTATACGTTATACTTTATGCGTTATACGCTATACGTTATGCGTTATAGGATATACGTTATACGTTACAGGTTATACGTTATACGTTATACTTTATACGTTATACGTCATACGTTATACGTTATACGTTATATGTTATACGTTATACGTTATACGTTATACGTTTGACGTTATACGTTATACGGTATACGTTATGCGTTATTCGCTATACGTTATGCGTTATAGGATATACGTTATGCGTTATAGGATATACGTTATACGTGATACGTTGTACGTTATACGTTATACGTTATACGTTATACGTTATACGTTATACGTTATACGTTATACGTTATACGTTATACGTTAAACGGTATACGTTATACGTTATACGTTATACGATATACGTTATACGTTATGCGTTGTACGTTATACGTTGTACGTTATACGTTATACGTTATACGTTATACGTTATACGTTATACGTTATACGTTATACGTTATACGTTATACGTTATACGTTATACGTTATACGTTATACGTTATACGTTATACGTTATACGTTATACGTTATACGTTATACGTTATACGTTATACGTTATACGTTATACGTTATACGTTATACGTTACGCGTTATACGCTATACGTTATGCGCTATAGGTCATACCTTATACGTGATACGTCATACGTTATACGTTATACGTTATACGTTATTCGTTATACGTTATACGTTATACGTTATACGTTATACGTTATACGTTATACGTTATACGTTATACGTTATACGTTATACGTTATACGTTATACGTTATACGTTATACGTTATGCGTTATACGCTATACGTTATGCGTTATAGGATATACGTTATACGTTACAGGTTATACGTTATACGTTATACTTTATACGTTATACGTTATACGTTATACGTTATACGTTATATGTTATACGTTATACGTTATACGTTATACGTTATACGTTATACGTTTGACGTTATACGTTATACGGTATACGATATGCGTTATAGGATATACGTTATACGTTATACGTTATACGTTATACGTTATACGTTATACGTTATACGTTATACGTTATACGTTATACGTTATACGTTATACTTTATGCGTTATACGCTATACGTTATGCGTTATAGGATATACGTTATACGTTACAGGTTATACGTTATACGTTATACGTTATACGTTATACGTTAAACGTTATACGTTATACGTTACACGTTATACGTTATACGTTATACGTTATACGTTATACGTTGTACGTTATACGTTATACGTTATTCGTTATATGTTATACGTTATACGTTATACGTTATACGTTATACGTTATACGTTATACGTTACGCGTTATACGCTATACGTTATGCGCTATAGGTCATACCTTATACGTGATACGTCATACGTTATACGTTATACGTTATACGTTATTCGTTATACGTTATACGTTATACGTTATACGTTATACGTTATACGTTATATGTTATACGTTATACGTTATACGTTATACGTTATACGTTATACGTTATACGTTGTACGTTATACGTTATACGTTATACGTTATACGTTATACGTTATACGTTATACGATATACGTTATACGTTATACGTTATACGTTATACGTTATACGTTATACGTTATACGTTATACGTTATACGTTATACGTTATACGTTATACGTTATACGTTATACGTTATACGTTATACGTTATACGTTATACGTTATACGTTATACGTTATGCGTTATATGTTATACGTTATACGTTATACGTTATACGTTATACGTTATACGTTATATGTTATACGTTATACGTTATACGTTATACGTTTGACGTTATACGTTATACGGTATACGTTATGCGTTATTCGCTATACGTTATGCGTTATAGGATATACGTTATGCGTTATAGGATATACGTTATACGTGATACGTTGTACGTTATACGTTATACGTTATACGTTATACGTTATACGTTATACGTTATACGTTATACGTTATACGTTATACGTTATACGTTAAACGGTATACGTTATACGTTATACGTTATACGATATACGTTATACGTTATACGTTAAACGGTATACGTTATACGTTATACGTTATACGTTATACGTTATACGTTATACGTTATACGTTATACGTTATACGTTATACGTTATACGTTATACGTTATACGTTATACGTTATACGTTATACGTTATACGTTATACGTTATACGTTATACGTTATACGTTATACGTTATACGTTATACGTTATACGTTATACGTTATACGTTATACGTTATACGTTATACGTTATACGTTATACGTTATACGTTATACTTTATGCGTTATACGCTATACGTTATGCGTTATAGGATATACGTTATACGTTACAGGTTATACGTTATACGTTATACTTTATACGTTATACGTCATACGTTATACGTTAAACGTTATATGTTATACGTTATACGTTATACGTTATACGTTTGACGTTATACGTTATACGGTATACGTTATGCGTTATTCGCTATACGTTATGCGTTATAGGATATACGTTATGCGTTATAGGATATACGTTATACGTGATACGTTGTACGTTATACGTTATACGTTATACGTTATACGTTATACGTTATACGTTATACGTTATACGTTATACGTTATACGTTATACGTTAAACGGTATACGTTATACGTTATACGTTATACGATATACGTTATACGTTATGCGTTGTACGTTATACGTTGTACGTTATACGTTATACGTTATACGTTATACGTTATACGTTATACGTTATACGTTATACGTTATACGTTATACGTTATACGTTATACGTTATACGTTATACGTTATACGTTATACGTTATACGTTATACGTTATACGTTATACGTTATACGTTATACGTTATACGTTATACGTTATACGTTACGCGTTATACGTTATACGTTACACGTTATACGTTATACGTTATACGTTATACGTTATACGTTGTACGTTATACGTTATACGTTATTCGTTATATGTTATACGTTATACGTTATACGTTATACGTTATACGTTATACGTTATACGTTACGCGTTATACGCTATACGTTATGCGCTATAGGTCATACCTTATACGTGATACGTCATACGTTATACGTTATACGTTATACGTTATACGTTATGCGTTATACGCTATACGTTATGCGTTATAGGATATACGTTATACGTTACAGGTTATACGTTATACGTTATACTTTATACGTTATACGTTATACGTTATACGTTATACGTTATATGTTATACGTTATACGTTATACGTTATACGTTTGACGTTATACGTTATACGGTATACGATATGCGTTATAGGATATACGTTATACGTTATACGTTATACGTTATACATTATACGTTATACGTTATACGTTATACGTTATACGTTATACGTTATATGTTATACGTTATACGTTATACGTTATACGTTATACGTTATACGTTATACGTTATACGTTATACGTTATACGTTATACGTTATACGTTATACGTTATACTTTATACGTTATACGTTATACGTTATACGTTATACGTTATACGTTATACGTTATACGTTATTCGTTATATGTTATACGTTATACGTTATTCGTTATACGTTATACGTTATACGTTATACGTTATACGTTTGACGTTATACGTTATACGTTATACGTTATACGTTATACGTTATACGTTATACGTTATACGTTATACGTTATACGTTATACGTTATACGTTATACGTTATACGTTATACGTTATTCGTTATACGTTATACGTTATACGTTATACGTTATACGTTATACGTTATACGTTATACGTTATACGTTATACGTTATACGTTATACGTTATACGATATACGTTATACGTTATACGTTATACGTTATGCGTTATAGGATATACGTTATACGTTATACGGTATACGTTATACGTTATACGTTATATGTTATACGTTATACGTTATACGTTATACGTTATACGTTTGACGTTATACGTTATACGGTATACGTTATGCGTTATTCGCTATACGTTATGCGTTATAGGATATACGTTATGCGTTATAGGATATACGTTATACGTGATACGTTGTACGTTATACGTTATACGTTATACGTTATACGTTATACGTTATACGTTATACGTTATACGTTATACGTTATACGTTAAACGGTATACGTTATACGTTATACGTTATACGATATACGTTATACGTTATACGTTAAACGGTATACGTTATACGTTATACGTTATACGTTATACGTTATACGTTATACGTTATACGTTATACGTTATACGTTATACGTTATACGTTATACGTTATACGTTATACGTTATACGTTATACGTTATACGTTATACGTTATACGTTATACGTTATACGTTATACGTTATACGTTATACGTTATACTTTATGCGTTATACGCTATACGTTATGCGTTATAGGATATACGTTATACGTTACAGGTTATACGTTATACGTTATACTTTATACGTTATACGTCATACGTTATACGTTATACGTTATATGTTATACGTTATACGTTATACGTTATACGTTTGACGTTATACGTTATACGGTATACGTTATGCGTTATTCGCTATACGTTATGCGTTATAGGATATACGTTATGCGTTATAGGATATACGTTATACGTGATACGTTGTACGTTATACGTTATACGTTATACGTTATACGTTATACGTTATACGTTATACGTTATACGTTATACGTTATACGTTAAACGGTATACGTTATACGTTATACGTTATACGATATACGTTATACGTTATGCGTTGTACGTTATACGTTGTACGTTATACGTTATACGTTATACGTTATACGTTATACGTTATACGTTATACGTTATACGTTATACGTTATACGTTATACGTTATACGTTATACGTTATACGTTATACGTTATACGTTATACGTTATACGTTATACGTTATACGTTATACGTTATACGTTATACGTTATACGTTATACGTTATACGTTACGCGTTATACGCTATACGTTATGCGCTATAGGTCATACCTTATACGTGATACGTCATACGTTATACGTTATACGTTATACGTTATTCGTTATACGTTATACGTTATACGTTATACGTTATACGTTATACGTTATACGTTATACGTTATACGTTATACGTTATACGTTATACGTTATACGTTATACGTTATACGTTATGCGTTATACGCTATACGTTATGCGTTATAGGATATACGTTATACGTTACAGGTTATACGTTATACGTTATACTTTATACGTTATACGTTATACGTTATACGTTATACGTTATATGTTATACGTTATACGTTATACGTTATACGTTATACGTTATACGTTTGACGTTATACGTTATACGGTATACGATATGCGTTATAGGATATACGTTATACGTTATACGTTATACGTTATACGTTATACGTTATACGTTATACGTTATACGTTATACGTTATACGTTATACGTTATACGATATACGTTATACGTTATACGTTATACGTTATGCGTTATAGGATATACGTTATACGTTATACGTTATACGTTATGCGTTATAGAATATACGTTATACGTTATACGTTATACGTTATACGTTATACGTTATACGTTATACGTTATACGTTATACGTTATACGTTACGCGTTATACGCTATACGTTATGCGCTATAGGTCATACCTTATACGTGATACGTCATACGTTATACGTTATACGTTATACGTTATTCGTTATACGTTATACGTTATACGTTATACGTTATACGTTATACGTTATATGTTATACGTTATACGTTATACGTTATACGTGATACGTTATACGTTATACGTTATACGTTATACGTTGTACGTTATACGTTATACGTTATACGTTATACGTTATACGTTATACGTTATACGTTAAACGTTATACGTTATACGTTATTCGTTATACGTTATACGTTATACGTTATACGTTATACGTTATACGTTATACGTTATACGTTATACGTTATACGTTATACGTTATACGTTATACGTTATACGTTATACGTTATACGTTATACGTTATACGTTATACGTTATACGTTATACGTTATACGTTATACGTTATACGTTATACGTTATACGTTATACGTTATACGTTATACGTTATACGTTATACGTTATACGTTATACGTTATACGTTATACGTTATACGTTATACGTTATACGTTATACGTTATACGTTATACGTTATACGTTATACGTTACGCGTTATACGCTATACGTTATGCGTTATAGGTCATACCTTATACGTGATACGTCATACGTTATACGTTATACGTTATACGTTATTCGTTATACGTTATACGTTATACGTTATACGTTATACGTTATACGTTATACGTTATACGTTATGCGTTATACGTTATACGTTATACGTTATACGTTATACGTTATACGTTGTACGTTATACGTTATACGTTATACGTTATACGTTGTACGTTATACGTTATACGTTATTCGTTATATGTTATACGTTATACGTTATACGTTATACGTTATACGTTACTCGTTATGCGTAATATGTAATACAATTTTACGTGTTACGGTATTCGTTATACGTTATACGATATACGTTATACGTTATACGTTATACGTTATACGTTATACGTTATACGTTATACGTTATACGTTATACGTTATGCGTTATACGCTATACGTTATGCGTTATAGGATATACGTTATACGTTACAGGTTATACGTTATACGTTATACTTTATACGTTATACGTTATACGTTATACGTTATACGTTATATGTTATACGTTATACGTTATACGTTTGACGTTATACGTTATACGGTATACGTTATGCGTTATTCGCTATACGTTATGCGTTATAGGATATACGTTATGCGTTATAGGATATACGTTATACGTGATACGTTGTACGTTATACGTTATACGTTATACGTTATACGTTATACGTTATACGTTATACGTTATACGTTATACGTTATACGTTATACGTTAAACGGTATACGTTATACGTTATACGTTATACGATATACGTTATACGTTATACGTTAAACGGTATACGTTATACGTTATACGTTATACGTTATACGTTATACGTTATACGTTATACGTTATACGTTATACGTTATACGTTATACGTTATACGTTATACGTTATACGTTATACGTTATACGTTATACGTTATACGTTATACGTTATACGTTATACGTTATACGTTATACGTTATACGTTATACGTTATACGTTATACGTTATACGTTATACGTTATACGTTATACGTTATACGTTATACGTTATACTTTATGCGTTATACGCTATACGTTATGCGTTATAGGATATACGTTATACGTTACAGGTTATACGTTATACGTTATACTTTATACGTTATACGTCATACGTTATACGTTAAACGTTATATGTTATACGTTATACGTTATACGTTATACGTTTGACGTTATACGTTATACGGTATACGTTATGCGTTATTCGCTATACGTTATGCGTTATAGGATATACGTTATGCGTTATAGGATATACGTTATACGTGATACGTTGTACGTTATACGTTATACGTTATACGTTATACGTTATACGTTATACGTTATACGTTATACGTTATACGTTATACGTTATACGTTAAACGGTATACGTTATACGTTATACGTTATACGATATACGTTATACGTTATGCGTTGTACGTTATACGTTGTACGTTATACGTTATACGTTATACGTTATACGTTATACGTTATACGTTATACGTTATACGTTATACGTTATACGTTATACGTTATACGTTATACGTTATACGTTATACGTTATACGTTATTCGTTATACGTTATACGTTATACGTTATACGTTATACGTTATACGTTATACGTTATACGTTACGCGTTATACGTTATACGTTACACGTTATACGTTATACGTTATACGTTATACGTTATACGTTGTACGTTATACGTTATACGTTATTCGTTATATGTTATACGTTATACGTTATACGTTATACGTTATACGTTATACGTTATACGTTACGCGTTATACGCTATACGTTATGCGCTATAGGTCATACCTTATACGTGATACGTCATACGTTATACGTTATACGTTATACGTTATACGTTATGCGTTATACGCTATACGTTATGCGTTATAGGATATACGTTATACGTTACAGGTTATACGTTATACGTTATACTTTATACGTTATACGTTATACGTTATACGTTATACGTTATATGTTATACGTTATACGTTATACGTTATACGTTTGACGTTATACGTTATACGGTATACGATATGCGTTATAGGATATACGTTATACGTTATACGTTATACGTTATACATTATACGTTATACGTTATACGTTATACGTTATACGTTATACGTTATATGTTATACGTTATACGTTATACGTTATACGTTATACGTTATACGTTATACGTTATACGTTATACGTTATACGTTATACGTTATACGTTATACGTTATACTTTATACGTTATACGTTATACGTTATACGTTATACGTTATACGTTATACGTTATACGTTATACGTTATTCGTTATATGTTATACGTTATACGTTATTCGTTATACGTTATACGTTATACGTTATACGTTATACGTTTGACGTTATACGTTATACGTTATACGTTATACGTTATACGTTATACGTTATACGTTATACGTTATACGTTATACGTTATACGTTATACGTTATACGTTATACGTTATACGTTATACGTTATTCGTTATACGTTATACGTTATACGTTATACGTTATACGTTATACGTTATACGTTATACGTTATACGTTATACGTTATACGTTATACGTTATACGATATACGTTATACGTTATACGTTATACGTTATGCGTTATAGGATATACGTTATACGTTATACGGTATACGTTATACGTTATACGTTATATGTTATACGTTATACGTTATACGTTATACGTTTGACGTTATACGTTATACGGTATACGTTATGCGTTATTCGCTATACGTTATGCGTTATAGGATATACGTTATGCGTTATAGGATATACGATATACGTGATACGTTGTACGTTATACGTTATACGTTATACGTTATACGTTATACGTTATACGTTATACGTTATACGTTATACGTTATACGTTAAACGGTATACGTTATACGTTATACGTTATACGATATACGTTATACGTTATACGTTAAACGGTATACGTTATACGTTATACGTTATACGTTATACGTTATACGTTATACGTTATACGTTATACGTTATACGTTATACGTTATACGTTATACGTTATACGTTATACGTTATACGTTATACGTTATACGTTATACGTTATACGTTATACGTTATACGTTATACGTTATACGTTATACGTTATACTTTATGCGTTATACGCTATACGTTATGCGTTATAGGATATACGTTATACGTTACAGGTTATACGTTATACGTTATACTTTATACGTTATACGTCATACGTTATACGTTATACGTTATATGTTATACGTTATACGTTATACGTTATACGTTTGACGTTATACGTTATACGGTATACGTTATGCGTTATTCGCTATACGTTATGCGTTATAGGATATACGTTATGCGTTATAGGATATACGTTATACGTGATACGTTGTACGTTATACGTTATACGTTATACGTTATACGTTATACGTTATACGTTATACGTTATACGTTATACGTTATACGTTAAACGGTATACGTTATACGTTATACGTTATACGATATACGTTATACGTTATGCGTTGTACGTTATACGTTGTACGTTATACGTTATACGTTATACGTTATACGTTATACGTTATACGTTATACGTTATACGTTATACGTTATACGTTATACGTTATACGTTATACGTTATACGTTATACGTTATACGTTATACGTTATACGTTATACGTTATACGTTATACGTTATACGTTATACGTTATACGTTATACGTTATACGTTACGCGTTATACGCTATACGTTATGCGCTATAGGTCATACCTTATACGTGATACGTCATACGTTATACGTTATACGTTATACGTTATTCGTTATACGTTATACGTTATACGTTATACGTTATACGTTATACGTTATACGTTATACGTTATACGTTATACGTTATACGTTATACGTTATACGTTATACGTTATACGTTATGCGTTATACGCTATACGTTATGCGTTATAGGATATACGTTATACGTTACAGGTTATACGTTATACGTTATACTTTATACGTTATACGTTATACGTTATACGTTATACGTTATATGTTATACGTTATACGTTATACGTTATACGTTATACGTTATACGTTTGACGTTATACGTTATACGGTATACGATATGCGTTATAGGATATACGTTATACGTTATACGTTATACGTTATACGTTATACGTTATACGTTATACGTTATACGTTATACGTTATACGTTATACGTTATACTTTATGCGTTATACGCTATACGTTATGCGTTATAGGATATACGTTATACGTTACAGGTTATACGTTATACGTTATACGTTATACGTTATACGTTAAACGTTATACGTTATACGTTACACGTTATACGTTATACGTTATACGTTATACGTTATACGTTGTACGTTATACGTTATACGTTATTCGTTATATGTTATACGTTATACGTTATACGTTATACGTTATACGTTATACGTTATACGTTACGCGTTATACGCTATACGTTATGCGCTATAGGTCATACCTTATACGTGATACGTCATACGTTATACGTTATACGTTATACGTTATTCGTTATACGTTATACGTTATACGTTATACGTTATACGTTATACGTTATATGTTATACGTTATACGTTATACGTTATACGTTATACGTTATACGTTATACGTTGTACGTTATACGTTATACGTTATACGTTATACGTTATACGTTATACGTTATACGATATACGTTATACGTTATACGTTATACGTTATACGTTATACGTTATACGTTATACGTTATACGTTATACGTTATACGTTATACGTTATACGTTATACGTTATACGTTATACGTTATACGTTATACGTTATACGTTATACGTTATACGTTATGCGTTATATGTTATACGTTATACGTTATACGTTATACGTTATACGTTATACGTTATATGTTATACGTTATACGTTATACGTTATACGTTTGACGTTATACGTTATACGGTATACGTTATGCGTTATTCGCTATACGTTATGCGTTATAGGATATACGTTATGCGTTATAGGATATACGTTATACGTGATACGTTGTACGTTATACGTTATACGTTATACGTTATACGTTATACGTTATACGTTATACGTTATACGTTATACGTTATACGTTATACGTTAAACGGTATACGTTATACGTTATACGTTATACGATATACGTTATACGTTATACGTTAAACGGTATACGTTATACGTTATACGTTATACGTTATACGTTATACGTTATACGTTATACGTTATACGTTATACGTTATACGTTATACGTTATACGTTATACGTTATACGTTATACGTTATACGTTATACGTTATACGTTATACGTTATACGTTATACGTTATACGTTATACGTTATACGTTATACGTTATACGTTATACGTTATACGTTATACGTTATACGTTATACGTTATACGTTATACGTTATACTTTATGCGTTATACGCTATACGTTATGCGTTATAGGATATACGTTATACGTTACAGGTTATACGTTATACGTTATACTTTATACGTTATACGTCATACGTTATACGTTAAACGTTATATGTTATACGTTATACGTTATACGTTATACGTTTGACGTTATACGTTATACGGTATACGTTATGCGTTATTCGCTATACGTTATGCGTTATAGGATATACGTTATGCGTTATAGGATATACGTTATACGTGATACGTTGTACGTTATACGTTATACGTTATACGTTATACGTTATACGTTATACGTTATACGTTATACGTTATACGTTATACGTTATACGTTAAACGGTATACGTTATACGTTATACGTTATACGATATACGTTATACGTTATGCGTTGTACGTTATACGTTGTACGTTATACGTTATACGTTATACGTTATACGTTATACGTTATACGTTATACGTTATACGTTATACGTTATACGTTATACGTTATACGTTATACGTTATACGTTATACGTTATACGTTATACGTTATACGTTATACGTTATACGTTATACGTTATACGTTATACGTTATACGTTATACGTTACGCGTTATACGTTATACGTTACACGTTATACGTTATACGTTATACGTTATACGTTATACGTTGTACGTTATACGTTATACGTTATTCGTTATATGTTATACGTTATACGTTATACGTTATACGTTATACGTTATACGTTATACGTTACGCGTTATACGCTATACGTTATGCGCTATAGGTCATACCTTATACGTGATACGTCATACGTTATACGTTATACGTTATACGTTATACGTTATGCGTTATACGCTATACGTTATGCGTTATAGGATATACGTTATACGTTACAGGTTATACGTTATACGTTATACTTTATACGTTATACGTTATACGTTATACGTTATACGTTATATGTTATACGTTATACGTTATACGTTATACGTTTGACGTTATACGTTATACGGTATACGATATGCGTTATAGGATATACGTTATACGTTATACGTTATACGTTATACATTATACGTTATACGTTATACGTTATACGTTATACGTTATACGTTATATGTTATACGTTATACGTTATACGTTATACGTTATACGTTATACGTTATACGTTATACGTTATACGTTATACGTTATACGTTATACGTTATACGTTATACTTTATACGTTATACGTTATACGTTATACGTTATACGTTATACGTTATACGTTATACGTTATACGTTATTCGTTATATGTTATACGTTATACGTTATTCGTTATACGTTATACGTTATACGTTATACGTTATACGTTTGACGTTATACGTTATACGTTATACGTTATACGTTATACGTTATACGTTATACGTTATACGTTATACGTTATACGTTATACGTTATACGTTATACGTTATACGTTATACGTTATTCGTTATACGTTATACGTTATACGTTATACGTTATACGTTATACGTTATACGTTATACGTTATACGTTATACGTTATACGTTATACGTTATACGATATACGTTATACGTTATACGTTATACGTTATGCGTTATAGGATATACGTTATACGTTATACGGTATACGTTATACGTTATACGTTATATGTTATACGTTATACGTTATACGTTATACGTTTGACGTTATACGTTATACGGTATACGTTATGCGTTATTCGCTATACGTTATGCGTTATAGGATATACGTTATGCGTTATAGGATATACGTTATACGTGATACGTTGTACGTTATACGTTATACGTTATACGTTATACGTTATACGTTATACGTTATACGTTATACGTTATACGTTATACGTTAAACGGTATACGTTATACGTTATACGTTATACGATATACGTTATACGTTATACGTTAAACGGTATACGTTATACGTTATACGTTATACGTTATACGTTATACGTTATACGTTATACGTTATACGTTATACGTTATACGTTATACGTTATACGTTATACGTTATACGTTATACGTTATACGTTATACGTTATACGTTATACGTTATACGTTATACGTTATACGTTATACGTTATACGTTATACTTTATGCGTTATACGCTATACGTTATGCGTTATAGGATATACGTTATACGTTACAGGTTATACGTTATACGTTATACTTTATACGTTATACGTCATACGTTATACGTTATACGTTATATGTTATACGTTATACGTTATACGTTATACGTTTGACGTTATACGTTATACGGTATACGTTATGCGTTATTCGCTATACGTTATGCGTTATAGGATATACGTTATGCGTTATAGGATATACGTTATACGTGATACGTTGTACGTTATACGTTATACGTTATACGTTATACGTTATACGTTATACGTTATACGTTATACGTTATACGTTATACGTTAAACGGTATACGTTATACGTTATACGTTATACGATATACGTTATACGTTATGCGTTGTACGTTATACGTTGTACGTTATACGTTATACGTTATACGTTATACGTTATACGTTATACGTTATACGTTATACGTTATACGTTATACGTTATACGTTATACGTTATACGTTATACGTTATACGTTATACGTTATACGTTATACGTTATACGTTATACGTTATACGTTATACGTTATACGTTATACGTTATACGTTATACGTTACGCGTTATACGCTATACGTTATGCGCTATAGGTCATACCTTATACGTGATACGTCATACGTTATACGTTATACGTTATACGTTATTCGTTATACGTTATACGTTATACGTTATACGTTATACGTTATACGTTATACGTTATACGTTATACGTTATACGTTATACGTTATACGTTATACGTTATACGTTATACGTTATGCGTTATACGCTATACGTTATGCGTTATAGGATATACGTTATACGTTACAGGTTATACGTTATACGTTATACTTTATACGTTATACGTTATACGTTATACGTTATACGTTATATGTTATACGTTATACGTTATACGTTATACGTTATACGTTATACGTTTGACGTTATACGTTATACGGTATACGATATGCGTTATAGGATATACGTTATACGTTATACGTTATACGTTATACGTTATACGTTATACGTTATACGTTATACGTTATACGTTATACGTTATACGTTATACGATATACGTTATACGTTATACGTTATACGTTATGCGTTATAGGATATACGTTATACGTTATACGTTATACGTTATGCGTTATAGAATATACGTTATACGTTATACGTTATACGTTATACGTTATACGTTATACGTTATACGTTATACGTTATACGTTATACGTTACGCGTTATACGCTATACGTTATGCGCTATAGGTCATACCTTATACGTGATACGTCATACGTTATACGTTATACGTTATACGTTATTCGTTATACGTTATACGTTATACGTTATACGTTATACGTTATACGTTATATGTTATACGTTATACGTTATACGTTATACGTGATACGTTATACGTTATACGTTATACGTTATACGTTGTACGTTATACGTTATACGTTATACGTTATACGTTATACGTTATACGTTATACGTTAAACGTTATACGTTATACGTTATTCGTTATACGTTATACGTTATACGTTATACGTTATACGTTATACGTTATACGTTATACGTTATACGTTATACGTTATACGTTATACGTTATACGTTATACGTTATACGTTATACGTTATACGTTATACGTTATACGTTATACGTTATACGTTATACGTTATACGTTATACGTTATACGTTATACGTTATACGTTATACGTTATACGTTATACGTTATACGTTATACGTTATACGTTATACGTTATACGTTATACGTTATACGTTATACGTTATACGTTATACGTTATACGTTATACGTTACGCGTTATACGCTATACGTTATGCGTTATAGGTCATACCTTATACGTGATACGTCATACGTTATACGTTATACGTTATACGTTATTCGTTATACGTTATACGTTATACGTTATACGTTATACGTTATACGTTATACGTTATACGTTATGCGTTATACGTTATACGTTATACGTTATACGTTATACGTTATACGTTGTACGTTATACGTTATACGTTATACGTTATACGTTGTACGTTATACGTTATACGTTATTCGTTATATGTTATACGTTATACGTTATACGTTATACGTTATACGTTACTCGTTATGCGTAATATGTAATACAATTTTACGTGTTACGGTATTCGTTATACGTTATACGATATACGTTATACGTTATACGTTATACGTTATACGTTATACGTTATACGTTATACGTTATACGTTATACGTTATGCGTTATACGCTATACGTTATGCGTTATAGGATATACGTTATACGTTACAGGTTATACGTTATACGTTATACTTTATACGTTATACGTTATACGTTATACGTTATACGTTATATGTTATACGTTATACGTTATACGTTATACGTTTGACGTTATACGTTATACGGTATACGATATGCGTTATAGGATATACGTTATACGTTATACGTTATACGTTATACGTTATACGTTATACGTTATACGTTATACGTTATACGTTATACGTTATACGTTATACGTTATACGTTATACGTTATACGTTATACGTTATACGTTATACGTTATACGTTATACGTTATACGTTATACTTTATACGTTATACGTTATACGTTATACGTTATACGTTATACGTTATACGTTATACGTTATACGTTATTCGTTATATGTTATACGTTATACGTTATTCGTTATACGTTATACGTTATACGTTATACGTTATACGTTTGACGTTATACGTTATACGTTATACGTTATACGTTATACGTTATACGTTATACGTTATACGTTATACGTTATACGTTATACGTTATACGTTATACGTTATACGTTATACGTTATTCGTTATACGTTATACGTTATACGTTATACGTTATACGCTATACGTTATACGTTATACGTTATACGTTATACGTTATACGTTATACGTTATACGATATACGTTATACGTTATACGTTATACGTTATGCGTTATAGGATATACGTTATACGTTATACGTTATACGTTATACGTTATACGTTATACGTTATACGTTATACGTTATACGTTATACGTTATACGTTATACGTTATACGTTATACGTTATACGTTATACGTTATACGTTATACGTTATACGTTATACGTTATACGTTACGCGTTATACGCTATACGTTATGCGCTATAGGTCATACCTTATACGTGATACGTCATACGTTATACGTTATACGTTATACGTTATTCGTTATACGTTATACGTTATACGTTATACGTTATACGTTATACGTTATATGTTATACGTTATACGTTATACGTTATACGTTATACGTTACGCGTTATACGCTATACGTTATGCGCTATAGGTCATACCTTATACGTGATACGTCATACGTTATACGTTATACGTTATACGTTATTCGTTATACGTTATACGTTATACGTTATACGTTATACGTTATACGTTATACGTTATACGTTGTACGTTATACGTTATACGTTATTCGTTATATGTTATACGTTATACGTTATACGTTATACGTTATACGTTATACGTTATACGTTACGCGTTATACGCTATACGTTATGCGCTATAGGTCATACCTTATACGTGATACGTCATACGTTATACGTTATACGTTATACGTTATTCGTTATACGTTATACGTTATACGTTATACGTTATACGTTATACGTTATACGTTATACGTTATGCGTTATACGTTATACGTTATACGTTATACGTTATACGTTATACGTTGTACGTTATACGTTATACGTTATACGTTATACGTTGTACGTTATACGTTGTACGTTATACGTTATACGTTATACGTTATACGTTATACGTTATACGTTATACGATATACGTTATACGTTATACGTTATACGTTATACGTTATACGTTATACGTTATACGTTATACGTTATACGTTACACGTTATACGTTATACGTTATACTTTATACGTTATACGTTATACGTTATACGTTATACGTTATACGTTATACGTTATACGTTATACGTTATTCGTTATATGTTATACGTTATACGTTATTCGTTATACGTTATACGTTATACGTTATACGTTATACGTTTGACGTTATACGTTATACGTTATACGTTATACGTTATACGTTATACGTTATACGTTATACGTTATACGTTATACGTTATACGTTATACGTTATACGTTATACGTTATACGTTATACGTTATTCGTTATACGTTATACGTTATACGTTATACGTTATACGTTATACGTTATACGTTATACGTTATACGTTATACGTTATACGTTATACGTTATACGTTATACGTTATACGTTATACGTTACGCGTTATACGCTATACGTTATGCGCTATAGGTCATACCTTATACGTGATACGTCATACGTTATACGTTATACGTTATACGTTATTCGTTATACGTTATACGTTATACGTTATACGTTATACGTTATACGTTATATGTTATACGTTATACGTTATACGTTATACGTTATACGTTACGCGTTATACGCTATACGTTATGCGCTATAGGTCATACCTTATACGTGATACGTCATACGTTATACGTTATACGTTATACGTTATTCGTTATACGTCATACGTTATACGTTATACGTTATACGTTATTCGTTATACGTTATACGTTATACGTTATACGTTATACGTTATACGTTATATGTTATACGTTATACGTTATACGTTATACGTTATACGTTATACGTTATACGTTATACGTTGTACGTTATACGTTATACGTTATACGTTATACGTTATACGTTATACGTTATACGATATACGTTATACGTTATACGTTATACGTTATACGTTATACGTTATACGTTATACGTTATACGTTATACGTTATACGTTATGCGTTATACGTTATACGTTATACGTTATACGTTATACGTTATACGTTATACGTTATGCGTTATATGTTATACGTTATACGTTATACGTTATACGTTATACGTTATACGTTATATGTTATACGTTATACGTTATACGTTATACGTTTGACGTTATACGTTATACGGTATACGTTATGCGTTATTCGCTATACGTTATGCGTTATAGGATATACGTTATGCGTTATAGGATATACGTTATACGTGATACGTTGTACGTTATACGTTATACGTTATACGTTATACGTTATACGTTATACGTTATACGTTATACGTTATACGTTATACGTTATACGTTAAACGGTATACGTTATACGTTATACGTTATACGATATACGTTATACGTTATACGTTAAACGGTATACGTTATACGTTATACGTTATACGTTATACGTTATACGTTATACGTTATACGTTATACGTTATACGTTATACGTTATACGTTATACGTTATACGTTATACGTTATACGTTATACGTTATACGTTATACGTTATACGTTATACGTTATACTTTATGCGTTATACGCTATACGTTATGCGTTATAGGATATACGTTATACGTTACAGGTTATACGTTATACGTTATACTTTATACGTTATACGTCATACGTTATACGTTATACGTTATACGTTATATGTTATACGTTATACGTTATACGTTATACGTTTGACGTTATACGTTATACGGTATACGTTATGCGTTATTCGCTATACGTTATGCGTTATAGGATATACGTTATGCGTTATAGGATATACGTTATACGTGATACGTTGTACGTTATACGTTATACGTTATACGTTATACGTTGTACGTTATACGTTATACGTTATACGTTATACGTTATACGTTATACGTTATACGATATACGTTATACGTTATACGTTATACGTTATACGTTATACGTTATACGTTATACGTTATACGTTATACGTTATACGTTATACGTTATACGTTATACGTTATACGTTATACGTTATACGTTATACGTTATGCGTTATATGTTATACGTTATACGTTATACGTTATACGTTATACGTTATACGTTATATGTTATACGTTATACGTTATACGTTTGACGTTATACGTTATACGGTATACGATATGCGTTATAGGATATACGTTATACGTTATACGTTATACGTTATACGTTATACGTTATACGTTATACGTTATACGTTATACGTTATACGTTATACGTTATACGATATACGTTATACGTTATACGTTATACGTTATGCGTTATAGGATATACGTTATACGTTATACGTTATACGTTATGCGTTATAGGATATACGTTATACGTTATACGTTATACGTTATACGTTATACGTTATACGTTATACGTTATACGTTATACGTTATACGTTATACGTTACGCGTTATACGCTATACGTTATGCGCTATAGGTCATACCTTATACGTGATACGTCATACGTTATACGTTATACGTTATACGTTATTCGTTATACGTTATACGTTATACGTTATACGTTATACGTTATACGTTATATGTTATACGTTATACGTTATACGTTATACGTTATACGTTATACGTTATACGTTATACGTTATACGTTGTACGTTATACGTTATACGTTATACGTTATACGTTATACGTTATACGTTATACGTTAAACGTTATACGTTATACGTTATTCGTTATACGTTATACGTTATACGTTATACGTTATACGTTATACGTTATACGTTATACGTTATACGTTATACGTTATACGTTATACGTTATACGTTATACGTTATACGTTATACGTTATACGTTATACGTTATACGTTATACGTTATACGTTATACGTTATACGTTATACGTTATACGTTATACGTTATACGTTATACGTTATACGTTATACGTTATACGTTATACGTTATACGTTATACGTTATACGTTATACGTTATACGTTATACGTTATACGTTATACGTTATACGTTATACGTTATACGTTATACGTTATACGTTATACGTTATACGTTATACGTTATACGTTATACGTTATACGTTATACGTTATACGTTATACGTTATACGGTACGCGTTATACGCTATACGTTATGCGTTATAGGTCATACCTTATACGTGATACGTCATACGTTATACGTTATACGTTATACGTTATTCGTTATACGTTATACGTTATACGTTATACGTTATACGTTATACGTTATACGTTATACGTTATGCGTTATACGTTATACGTTATACGTTATACGTTATACGTTATACGTTGTACGTTATACGTTATACGTTATACGTTATACGTTGTACGTTATACGTTATACGTTATTCGTTATATGTTATACGTTATACGTTATACGTTATACGTTATACGTTACTCGTTATGCGTAATATGTAATACAATTTTACGTTTTACGGTATTCGTTATACGTTATACGATATACGTTATACGTTATACGTTATACGTTATACGTTATACGTTATACGTTATACGTTATACGTTATACGTTATGCGTTATACGCTATACGTTATGCGTTATAGGATATACGTTATACGTTACAGGTTATACGTTATACGTTATACTTTATACGTTATACGTTATACGTTATACGTTATACGTTATATGTTATACGTTATACGTTATACGTTATACGTTTGACGTTATACGTTATACGGTATACGATATGCGTTATAGGATATACGTTATACGTTATACGTTATACGTTATACGTTATACGTTATACGTTATACGTTATGCGTTATACGTTATACGTTATACGTTATACGTTATACGTTATACGTTATACGTTATACGTTATACGTTATACGTTATACGTTATACGTTATACTTTATACGTTATACGTTATACGTTATACGTTTGACGTTATACGTTATACGTTATACGTTATACGTTATACGTTATACGTTATACGTTATACGTTATACGTTATACATTATACGTTATACGTTATACGTTATACGTTATACGTTATTCGTTATACGTTATACGTTATACGTTATACGTTATACGTTATACGTTATACGTTATACGTTATACGTTATACGTTATACGTTATACGTTATACGTTATACGATATACGTTATACGTTATACGTTATACGTTATGCGTTATAGGATATACGTTATACGTTATACGTTATACGTTATACGTTATACGTTATACGTTATACGTTATACGTTATACGTTATACGTTATACGTTATACGTTATACGTTATACGTTATACGTTATACGTTATACGTTATACGTTAAACGTTATACGTTATACGTTATACGTTATACGTTAAACGTTATACGTTATACGTTACACGTTATACGTTATACGTTATACGTTATACGTTATACGTTGTACGTTATACGTTATACGTTATTCGTTATATGTTATACGTTATACGTTATACGTTATACGTTATACGTTATACGTTATACGTTATACGTTATACGTTACGCGTTATACGCTATACGTTATGCGCTATAGGTCATACCTTATACGTGATACGTCATACGTTATACGTTATACGTTATACGTTATTCGTTATACGTTATACGTTATACGTTATACGTTATACGTTATACGTTATATGTTATACGTTATACGTTATACGTTATACGTTATACGTTATACGTTATACGTTATACGTTGTACGTTATACGTTATACGTTATACGTTATACGTTATACGTTATACGTTATACGATATACGTTATACGTTATACGTTATACGTTATACGTTATACGTTATACGTTATACGTTATACGTTATACGTTATACGTTATACGTTATACGTTATACGTTATACGTTATACGTTATACGTTATACGTTATACGTTATACGTTATGCATTATATGTTATACGTTATACGTTATACGTTATACGTTATACGTTATACGTTATATGTTATACGTTATACGTTATACGTTATACGTTTGACGTTATACGTTATACGGTATACGTTATGCGTTATTCGCTATACGTTATGCGTTATAGGATATACGTTATGCGTTATAGGATATACGTTATACGTGATACGTTGTACGTTATACGTTATACGTTATACGTTATACGTTATACGTTATACGTTATACGTTATACGTTATACGTTATACGTTAAACGGTATACGTTATACGTTATACGTTATACGATATACGTTATACGTTATACGTTAAACGGTATACGTTATACGTTATACGTTATACGTTATACGTTATACGTTATACGTTATACGTTATACGTTATACGTTATACGTTATACGTTATACGTTATACGTTATACGTTATACGTTATACGTTATACGTTATACGTTATACGTTATACGTTATACGTTATACTTTATGCGTTATACGCTATACGTTATGCGTTATAGGATATACGTTATACGTTACAGGTTATACGTTATACGTTATACTTTATACGTTATACGTCATACGTTATACGTTATACGTTATACGTTATATGTTATACGTTATACGTTATACGTTATACGTTTGACGTTATACGTTATACGGTATACGTTATGCGTTATTCGCTATACGTTATGCGTTATAGGATATACGTTATGCGTTATAGGATATACGTTATACGTGATACGTTGTACGTTATACGTTATACGTTATACGTTATACGTTGTACGTTATACGTTATACGTTATACGTTATACGTTATACGTTATACGTTATACGATATACGTTATACGTTATACGTTATACGTTATACGTTATACGTTATACGTTATACGTTATACGTTATACGTTATACGTTATACGTTATACGTTATTCGTTATACGTTATACGTTATACGTTATACGTTATGCGTTATATGTTATACGTTATACGTTATACGTTATACGTTATACGTTATACGTTATATGTTATACGTTATACGTTATACGTTATACGTTTGACGTTATACGTTATACGGTATACGATATGCGTTATAGGATATACGTTATACGTTATACGTTATACGTTATACGTTATACGTTATACGTTATACGTTATACGTTATACGTTATACGTTATACGTTATACGATATACGTTATACGTTATACGTTATACGTTATGCGTTATAGGATATACGTTATACGTTATACGTTATACGTTATGCGTTATAGGATATACGTTATACGTTATACGTTATACGTTATACGTTATACGTTATACGTTATACGTTATACGTTATACGTTATACGTTACGCGTTATACGCTATACGTTATGCGCTATAGGTCATACCTTATACGTGATACGTCATACGTTATACGTTATACGTTATACGTTATTCGTTATACGTTATACGTTATACGTTATACGTTATACGTTATACGTTATATGTTATACGTTATACGTTATACGTTATACGTTATACGTTATACGTTATACGTTATACGTTATACGTTGTACGTTATACGTTATACGTTATACGTTATACGTTATACGTTATACGTTATACGTTAAACGTTATACGTTATACGTTATTCGTTATACGTTATACGTTATACGTTATACGTTATACGTTATACGTTATTCGTTATACGTTATACGTTATACGTTATACGTTATACGTTATACGTTATACGTTATACGTTATACGTTATACGTTATACGTTATACGTTATACGTTATACGTTATACGTTATACGTTATACGTTATACGTTATACGTTATACGTTATACGTTATACGTTATACGTTATACGTTATACGTTATACGTTATACGTTATACGTTATACGTTAAACGTTATACGTTATACGTTATACGTTATACGTTATACGATATAAGTTATACGTTATACGCTATACGTTATGCGTTATAGGATATACGTTATACGTTACAGGTTATACGTTATACGTTATACTTTATACGTTATACGTTATGCGTTATACGCTATACGTTATGCGTTATAGGATATACGTTATACGTTACAGGTTATACGTTATACGTTATACTTTATACGTTATACGTTATACGTTATACGTTATACGTTATATGTTATACGTTATACGTTATACGTTATACGTTTGACGTTATACGTTATACGGTATACGTTATGCGTTATTCGCTATACGTTATGCGTTATAGGATATACGTTATGCGTTATAGGATATACGTTATACGTGATACGTTATACGTTATACGTTATACGTTATACGTTATACGTTATACGTTATACGTTATACGTTATACGTTATACGTTATACGTTATACGTTATACGTTATACGTTATACGTTATGCGTTATATGTTATACGTTATACGTTATACGTTATACGTTATACGTTATACGTTATATGTTATACGTTATACGTTATACGTTATACGTTTGACGTTATACGTTATACGGTATACGTTATGCGTTATTCGCTATACGTTATGCGTTATAGGATATACGTTATGCGTTATAGGATATACGTTATACGTGATACGTTGTACGTTATACGTTATACGTTATACGTTATACGTTATACGTTATACGTTATACGTTATACGTTATACGTTATACGTTAAACGGTATACGTTATACGTTATACGTTATACGATATACGTTATACGTTATACGTTAAACGGTATACGTTATACGTTATACGTTATACGTTATACGTTATACGTTATACGTTATACGTTATACGTTATACGTTATACGTTATACGTTATACGTTATACGTTATACGTTATACGTTATACGTTATACGTTATACGTTATACGTTATACTTTATGCGTTATACGCTATACGTTATGCGTTATAGGATATACGTTATACGTTACAGGTTATACGTTATACGTTATACTTTATACGTTATACGTCATACGTTATACGTTATACGTTATATGTTATACGTTATACGTTATACGTTATACGTTTGACGTTATACGTTATACGGTATACGTTATGCGTTATTCGCTATACGTTATGCGTTATAGGATATACGTTATGCGTTATAGGATATACGTTATACGTGATACGTTGTACGTTATACGTTATACGTTATACGTTATACGTTATACGTTATACGTTATACGTTATACGTTATACGTTATACGTTAAACGGTATACGTTATACGTTATACGTTATACGATATACGTTATACGTTATGCGTTGTACGTTATACGTTGTACGTTATACGTTATACGTTATACGTTATACGTTATACGTTATACGTTATACGTTATACGTTATACGTTATACGTTATACGTTATACGTTATACGTTATACGTTATACGTTATACGTTATACGTTATACGTTATACGTTATACGTTATACGTTATACGTTATACGTTATACGTTATACGTTACGCGTTATACGATATACGTTATGCGCTATAGGTCATACCTTATACGTGATACGTCATACGTTATACGTTATACGTTATACGTTATTCGTTATACGTTATACGTTATACGTTATACGTTATACGTTATACGTTATACGTTATACGTTATACGTTATACGTTATACGTTATACGTTATACGTTATACGTTATACGTTATACGTTATACGTTATACGTTATACGTTATACGTTATACGTTATACGTTATACGTCATACGGTATACGTTATGCGTTATAGGATATACGTTATACGTTATACGTTATACGTTATACGTTATACGTTATACGTTATACGTTATACGTTATACGTTATACGTTATACGTTATACGTTATACGTTATACGTTATACGTTATACGTTATACGTTATACGTTATACGTTATGCGTTATACGCTATACGTTATGCGTTATAGGATATACGTTATACGTTACAGGTTATACGTTATACGTTATACTTTATACGTTATACGTTATACGTTATACGTTGTACGTTATATGTCATACGTTATACGTTATACGTTATACGTTTGACGTTATACGTTATACGTTATACGTTATACGTTATACGTTATACGTTATACGTTATACGTTATACGTTATACGTTATACGTTATACGTTAAACGTTATACGTTATACGTTATACGTTATACGTTATACGTTATACGTTATACGTTATACGTTATACGTTATACGTTATACGTTATACGTTATACGTTATACGTTATACGTTATACGTTATACGTTATGCGTTATACGCTACACGTTATGCGTTATAGGATATACGTTATACGTTACAGGTTATACGTTATACGTTATACTTTATACGTTATACGTTATACGTTATACGTTATACGTTATACGTTATACGTTATACGTTATATGTTATACGTTATACGTTATACGTTATACGTTTGACGTTATACGTTATACGGTATACGTTATGCGTTATAGGATATACGTTATACGTTATACGTTATACGTTATACGTTATACGTTATACGTTATACGTTATACGTTATACGTTATACGTTATACGTTATACGTTATACGTTATTCGTTATACGTTATACGTTATACGTTATACGTTATACGTTAAACGTTATACGTTATACGTTATACGTTATACGTTATACGTTATACGTTATACGTTATACGTTATACGTTATACGTTATACGTTATACGTTATACGTTATACGTTATACGTTATACGTTATACGTTATACGTTATACGTTATGCGTTATACGCTATACGTTATGCGTTATAGGATATACGTTATACGTTACAGGTTATACATTATACGTTATACTTTATACGTTATACGTTATACGTTATACGTTATACGTTATACGTTATATGTTATACGTTATACGTTATACGTTATACGTTTGACGTTATACGTTATACGTTATACGTTATACGTTATACGTTATACGTTATACGTTATACGTTATACGTTATACGTTAAACGTTATACGTTATACGTTATACGTTATACGTTATACGTTATACGTTATACGTTATACGTTATACGTTATACGTTATACGTTATACGTTATACGTTATACGTTATACGTTATACGTTATGCGTTATACGCTACACGTTATGCGTTATAGGATATACGTTATACGTTACAGGTTATACGTTATACGTTATACTTTATACGTTATACGTTATACGTTATACGTTATACGTTATACGTTATACGTTATACGTTATATGTTATACGTTATACGTTATACGTTATACGTTTGACGTTATACGTTATACGGTATACGTTATGCGTTATAGGATATACGTTATACGTTATACGTTATTCGTTATACGTTATACGTTATACGTTATACGTTATACGTTATACGTTATACGTTATACGTTATACGTTATACGTTATACGTTATACGTTATACGTTATACGTTATACGTTATACGTTATACGTTATACGTTATACGTTATACGTTATACGTTATACGTTACGCGTTATACGCTATACGTTATGCGCTATAGGTCATACCTTATACGTGGTACGTCATACGTTATACGTTATACGTTATACGTTATACGTTATACGTTATACGTTATACGTTATACGTTATACGTTATACGTTATACGTTATACGTTATACGTTAAACGTTATACGTTATACGTTATACGTTATACGTTATACGTTAAACGTTATACGTTATACGTTATACGTTATACGTTATACGTTATACGTTATGCGTTATACGTTATACGTTATACGTTATACGTTATACGTTATACGTTGTACGTTATACGTTATACGTTATACGTTATACGTTGTACGTTATACGTTATACGTTATTCGTTATATGTTATACGTTATACGTTATACGTTATACGTTACTCGTTATGCGTAATATGTAATACAATTTTACGTTTTACGGTATTCGTTATACGTTATACGATATACGTTATACGTTATACGTTATACGTTATATGTTATGCGTTATACGTTATACGTTATTCGTTATACGTTACACGTTATACGTTATACGTTATACGTTATGCGTTATACGCTATACGTTATGTGTTATAGGATATACGTTATACGTTACAGGTTATACGTTATACGTTATACTTTATACGTTATACGTTATACGTTATACGTTATACGTTATACGTTATACGTTATACGTTATATGTTATACGTTATACGTTATACGTTATACGTTTGACGTTATACGTCATACGGTATACGTTATGCGTTATAGGATATACGTTATACGTTATACGTTATACGTTATACGTTATACGTTATACGTTATACGTTATACGTTATACGTTATACGTTATACGTTATACGTTATGCGTTATACGTTATACGTTATACGTTATACGTTATACGTTATACGTTATACGTTATACGTTATACGTTATACGTTATACGTTATACGTTATACGTTAAACGTTATACGTTATACGTTATACGTTATACGTTATACGCTATACGTTATACGTTGTACGTTATGCGTTATACGTTATGCGTTATACGTTATACGTTATACGTTATACGTTGTACGTTATACGTTATACGTTATACCTTATACGTTATACGTTATTCGTTATACGTTATACGTTATACGTTATACGTTATACGTTAAACGTTATACGTTATACGTTATACGTTATACGTTATACGTTATACGTTATACGTTATACGTTATACGTTATACGTTATACGTTATACGTTATACGTTATACGTTATACGTTATACGTTATACGTTATACGTTATACGTTATGCGTTATACGCTATACGTTATGCGTTATAGGATATACGTTATACGTTACAGGTTATACGTTATACGTTATACTTTATACGTTATACGTTATACGTTATACGTTATACGTTATACGTTATACGTTATACGTTATACGTTATACGTTATACGTTATACGTTATACGTTATACGTTATACGTTATACGTTATACGTTATACGTTATACGTTATACGTTATACGTTATACGTTATACGTTATACGTTATACGTTATACGTTATACGTTATACGTTATACGTTATACGTTATAGGATATACGTTATACGTTATACGGTATACGTTATGCGTTATAGGATATACGTTATACGTTATACGTTATACGTTATACGTTATACGTTATACGTTATACGTTATACGTTATACGTTATACGTTATACGTTATACGTTATACGTTATACGTTATACGTTATACGTTATACGTTATACGTTATACGTTATACGTTATACGTTATACGTTATACGTTACGCGTTATACGCTATACGTTATGCGCTATAGGTCATACCTTATACGTGATACGTCATACGTTATACGTTATACGTTATACGTTATTCGTTATACGTTATACGTTATACGTTATACGTTATACGTTATACGTTATACGTTATACGCTATACGTTAAACGTTATACGTTATACGTTATACGTTATACGTTATACGCTATACGTTATACGTTATACGTTATGCGTTATACGCTATACGTTATGCGTTATAGGATATACGTTATACGTTACAGGTTATACATTATACGTTATACTTTATACGTTATACGTTATACGTTATACGTTATACGTTATACGTTATATGTTATACGTTATACGTTATACGTTATACGTTTGACGTTATACGTTATACGTTATACGTTATACGTTATACGTTATACGTTATACGTTATACGTTATACGTTATACGTTAAACGTTATACGTTATACGTTATACGTTATACGTTATACGTTATACGTTATACGTTATACGTTATACGTTATACGTTATACGTTATACGTTATACGTTATACGTTATACGTTATACGTTATGCGTTATACGCTACACGTTATGCGTTATAGGATATACGTTATACGTTACAGGTTATACGTTATACGTTATACTTTATACGTTATACGTTATACGTTATACGTTATACGTTATACGTTATACGTTATACGTTATATGTTATACGTTATACGTTATACGTTATACGTTTGACGTTATACGTTATACGGTATACGTTATGCGTTATAGGATATACGTTATACGTTATACGTTATTCGTTATACGTTATACGTTATACGTTATACGTTATACGTTATACGTTATACGTTATACGTTATACGTTATACGTTATACGTTATACGTTATACGTTATACGTTATACGTTATACGTTATACGTTATACGTTATACGTTATACGTTATACGTTATACGTTACGCGTTATACGCTATACGTTATGCGCTATAGGTCATACCTTATACGTGGTACGTCATACGTTATACGTTATACGTTATACGTTATACGTTATACGTTATACGTTATACGTTATACGTTATACGTTATACGTTATACGTTATACGTTATACGTTAAACGTTATACGTTATACGTTATACGTTATACGTTATACGTTAAACGTTATACGTTATACGTTATACGTTATACGTTATACGTTATACGTTATGCGTTATACGTTATACGTTATACGTTATACGTTATACGTTATACGTTGTACGTTATACGTTATACGTTATACGTTATACGTTGTACGTTATACGTTATACGTTATTCGTTATATGTTATACGTTATACGTTATACGTTATACGTTACTCGTTATGCGTAATATGTAATACAATTTTACGTTTTACGGTATTCGTTATACGTTATACGATATACGTTATACGTTATACGTTATACGTTATATGTTATGCGTTATACGTTATACGTTATTCGTTATACGTTACACGTTATACGTTATACGTTATACGTTATGCGTTATACGCTATACGTTATGTGTTATAGGATATACGTTATACGTTACAGGTTATACGTTATACGTTATACTTTATACGTTATACGTTATACGTTATACGTTATACGTTATACGTTATACGTTATACGTTATATGTTATACGTTATACGTTATACGTTATACGTTTGACGTTATACGTCATACGGTATACGTTATGCGTTATAGGATATACGTTATACGTTATACGTTATACGTTATACGTTATACGTTATACGTTATACGTTATACGTTATACGTTATACGTTATACGTTATACGTTATGCGTTATACGTTATACGTTATACGTTATACGTTATACGTTATACGTTATACGTTATACGTTATACGTTATACGTTATACGTTATACGTTATACGTTAAACGTTATACGTTATACGTTATACGTTATACGTTATACGCTATACGTTATACGTTGTACGTTATGCGTTATACGTTATGCGTTATACGTTATACGTTATACGTTATACGTTGTACGTTATACGTTATACGTTATACCTTATACGTTATACGTTATTCGTTATACGTTATACGTTATACGTTATACGTTATACGTTAAACGTTATACGTTATACGTTATACGTTATACGTTATACGTTATACGTTATACGTTATACGTTATACGTTATACGTTATACGTTATACGTTATACGTTATACGTTATACGTTATACGTTATACGTTATACGTTATACGTTATGCGTTATACGCTATACGTTATGCGTTATAGGATATACGTTATACGTTACAGGTTATACGTTATACGTTATACTTTATACGTTATACGTTATACGTTATACGTTATACGTTATACGTTATACGTTATACGTTATACGTTATACGTTATACGTTATACGTTATACGTTATACGTTATACGTTATACGTTATACGTTATACGTTATACGTTATACGTTATACGTTATACGTTATACGTTATACGTTATACGTTATACGTTATACGTTATACGTTATACGTTATACGTTATAGGATATACGTTATACGTTATACGGTATACGTTATGCGTTATAGGATATACGTTATACGTTATACGTTATACGTTATACGTTATACGTTATACGTTATACGTTATACGTTATACGTTATACGTTATACGTTATACGTTATACGTTATACGTTATACGTTATACGTTATACGTTATACGTTATACGTTATACGTTATACGTTATACGTTATACGTTACGCGTTATACGCTATACGTTATGCGCTATAGGTCATACCTTATACGTGATACGTCATACGTTATACGTTATACGTTATACGTTATTCGTTATACGTTATACGTTATACGTTATACGTTATACGTTATACGTTATACGTTATACGCTATACGTTAAACGTTATACGTTATACGTTATACGTTATACGTTATACGCTATACGTTATACGTTGTACGTTATGCGTTATACGTTATGCGTTATACGTTATACGTTATACGTTATACGTTGTACGTTATACGTTATACGTTATACGTTATACGTTATACGTTATTCGTTATACGTTATACGTTATACGTTATACGTTATACGTTAAACGTTATACGTTATACGTTATACGTTATACGTTATACGTTATACGTTATACGTTATACGTTATACGTTATATGTTATACGTTATACGTTATACGTTATACGTTATACGTTATACGTTATACGTTATACGTTATACGTTATACGTTATACGTTATACGTTATACGTTATACGTTATACGTTATGCGTTATACGCTATACGTTATACGTTATAGGATATACGTTATACGTTATACGGTATACGTTATGCGTTATAGGATATACGTTATACGTTATACGTTATACGTTATACGTTATACGTTATACGTTATACGTTATACGTTATACGTTATACGTTATACGTTATACGTTATACGTTATACGTTATACGTTATACGTTATACGTTATACGTTATACGTTATACGTTATACGTTATACGTTATACGTTACGCGTTATACGCTATACGTTATGCGCTATAGGTCATACCTTATACGTGATACGTCATACGTTATACGTTATACGTTATACGTTATTCGTTATACGTTATACGTTATACGTTATACGTTATACGTTATACGTTATACGTTATACGCTATACGTTAAACGTTATACGTTATACGTTATACGTTATACGTTATACGCTATACGTTATACGTTGTACGTTATGCGTTATACGTTATGCGTTATACGTTATACGTTATACGTTATACGTTGTACGTTATACGTTATACGTTATACGTTATACGTTATACGTTATTCGTTATACGTTATACGTTATACGTTATACGTTATACGTTAAACGTTATACGTTATACGTTATACGTTATACGTTATACGTTATACGTTATACGTTATACGTTATACGTTATATGTTATACGTTATACGTTATACGTTATACGTTATACGTTATACGTTATACGTTATACGTTATACGTTATACGTTATACGTTATACGTTATACGTTATACGTTATACGTTATGCGTTATACGCTATACGTTATGCGTTATAGGATATACGTTATACGTTACAGGTTATACGTTATACGTTTTACTTTATACGTTATACGTTATACGTTATACGTTATACGTTATATGTTATACGTTATACGTTATACGTTATACGTTTGACGTTATACGTTATACGGTATACGTTATGCGTTATAGGATATACGTTATACGTTATACGTTATACGTTATACGTTATACGTTATACGTTATACGTTATACGTTATACGTTATACGTTATACGTTATACGTTATACGTTATACGTTATACGTTATACGTTATACGTTATACGTTATACGTTATACGTTATACGTTATACGTTATACGTTATACGTTATACGTTATACGTTATACGTTATACGTTATACGTTATAGGATATACGTTATACGTTATACGGTATACGTTATGCGTTATAGGATATACGTTATACGTTATACGTTATACGTTATACGTTATACGTTATACGTTATACGTTATACGTTATACGTTATACGTTATACGTTATACGTTATACGTTATACGTTATACGTTATACGTTATACGATATGCGTTATACGTTAAACGTTGTACGTTATACGTTATACGTTATACGTTATACGTTATACGTTATACGTTAAACGTTATACGTTATACGTTATACGTTATACGTTATACGTTATACGTTATACGTTATACGTTATACGTTATACGTTATACGTTATACGTTATACGTTATACGTTATACGTTACACGTTATACGTTATACGTTATACGTTATACGTTACTCGTTATACGTAATATGTAATACGTTTTACGTTATGCGTTATACGTTATGCGTTATACGTTATACGTTATACGTTATACGTTGTACGTTATAAGTTATACGTTATACGTTATACATTATACGTTTTACGTTATACGTTATAAGTTATACGTTATACATTATGCGTTATACGCTATACGTAATGCGTTATACGTTATACGTTATACGTTATACGTTATACGTTATGCGTTATAGGATATACGTTATACGTTATACGTTATACGTTATACGTTATACGTTATACGTTATACGTTATACGTTATACGTTATACGTTATACGTTATACGTCATACGTTATACGTTATACGTTATACGTTATACGTTACTCGTTATGCGTAATATGTAATACAATTTTACGTTATACGTTATACGTTATACGTTATACGTTATACGTTATACGTTATACGTTATACGTTATACGTTATACGTTATACGTTATACGTTATACGTTATACGTTATACGTTATACGTTATACGTTATACGTTATGCGTTATACGCTATACGTTATGCGTTATGGGTCATACCTTATACGTGATACGTCATACGTTATACGTTATACGTTATACGTTATACGTTATTCGTTATACGCTATACGTTAAACGTTATACGTTATACGTTATACGTTATACGTTATACGTTATACGTTATACCTTATACGTTATACGTTACACGTTAAACGTTATACGTTATACGTTATACGTTATACGTTATACGCTATACGTTATACGTTGTACGTTATGCGTTATACGTTATGCGTTATACGTTATACGTTATACGTTATACGTTGTACGTTATACGTCGTACGTTATACGTTATACGTTATTCGTTATACGTTATACGTTATACGTTATACGTTATACGTTATACGTTATACGTTATACGTTATACGTTATACGTTATACGTTAAACGTTATACGTTATACGTTATACGTTATACGATATACGTTATACGTTATACGTTGTACGTTATACGTTATACGTTATACGTTATACGTTATACGTTATACGTTATACGTTATACGTTATACGTTATACGTTATACGTTATACGTTATACGTTATACGTTATACGTTATACGTTCTACGTTATACGTTGTACGTTATACGTTATACGTTGTACGTTATACGTTATACGTTATACGTTATACGTTATACGTTAAACGTTATACGTTATACGTTATACGTTATACGTTATACGTTATACGTTATACGTTATACGTTATACGTTATACGTTATACGTTATACGCTATACGTTATACGTTGTACGTTATGCGTTATACGTTATACGTTATGCGTTATACGTTATACGTTATTCGTTATACGTTGTACGTTATACGTTATACGTTATACGTTATACGTTATTCGTTATACGTTATACGTTATAGGTTATACGTTATACGTTATACGTTATACGTTATACGTTATTCGTTATACGTTATACGTTATAGGTTATACGTTATACGTTATACGTTATCCGTTATACGTTATACGTTATACGTTATACGTTATACGTTATACGTCGTTATACGTTATACGTTATACGTTAAACGTTATACGTTATACGTTATACGTTATACGTTACTCGTTATGCGTAATATGTAATACAATTTTACGTTATACGTTATACGTTATACGTTATACGTTATACGTTATACGTTATACGTTATACGTTATACGTTATACGTTATACGTTATACGTTATACGTTATACGTTATACGTTATGCGTTATACGCTATACGTTATGCGTTATAGGATATACGTTATACGTTACAGGTTATACGTTATACGTTATACTTTATACGTTATACGTTATACGTTATACGTTATACGTTATACGTTATACGTTATACGTTATACGTTATACGTTATACGTTATACGTTATACGTTATACGTTATACGTTATACGTTATACGATATGCGTTATACGTTAAACGTTGTACGTTATACGTTATACGTTATACGTTATACGTTATACGTTATACGTTAAACGTTATACGTTATACGTTATACGTTATACGTTATACGTTATACGTTATACGTTATACGTTATACGTTATACGTTATACGTTATACGTTATACGTTATACGTTATACGTTACACGTTATACGTTATACGTTATACGTTATGCGTTACTCGTTATACGTAATATGTAATACGTTTTACGTTATGCGTTATACGTTATGCGTTATACGTTATACGTTATACGTTATACGTTGTACGTTATAAGTTATACGTTATACGTTATACATTATACGTTTTACGTTATACGTTATAAGTTATACGTTATACATTATGCGTTATACGCTATACGTAATGCGTTATACGTTATACGTTATACGTTATACGTTATACGTTATGCGTTATAGGATATACGTTATACGTTATACGTTATACGTTATACGTTATACGTTATACGTTATACGTTATACGTTATACGTTATACGTTATACGTTATACGTCATACGTTATACGTTATACGTTATACGTTATACGTTACTCGTTATGCGTAATATGTAATACAATTTTACGTTATACGTTATACGTTATACGTTATACGTTATACGTTATACGTTATACGTTATACGTTATACGTTATACGTTATACGTTATACGTTATACGTTATACGTTATACGTTATACGTTATACGTTATACGTTATACGTTATGCGTTATACGCTATACGTTATGCGTTATGGGTCATACCTTATACGTGATACGTCATACGTTATACGTTATACGTTATACGTTATACGTTATTCGTTATACGCTATACGTTAAACGTTATACGTTATACGTTATACGTTATACGTTATACGTTATACGTTATACCTTATACGTTATACGTTACACGTTAAACGTTATACGTTATACGTTATACGTTATACGTTATACGCTATACGTTATACGTTGTACGTTATGCGTTATACGTTATGCGTTATACGTTATACGTTATACGTTATACGTTGTACGTTATACGTCGTACGTTATACGTTATACGTTATTCGTTATACGTTATACGTTATACGTTATACGTTATACGTTATACGTTATACGTTATACGTTATACGTTATACGTTATACGTTAAACGTTATACGTTATACGTTATACGTTATACGATATACGTTATACGTTATACGTTGTACGTTATACGTTATACGTTATACGTTATACGTTATACGTTATACGTTATACGTTATACGTTATACGTTATACGTTATACGTTATACGTTATACGTTATACGTTATACGTTATACGTTCTACGTTATACGTTGTACGTTATACGTTATACGTTGTACGTTATACGTTATACGTTATACGTTATACGTTATACGTTAAACGTTATACGTTATACGTTATACGTTATACGTTATACGTTATACGTTAGACGTTATACGTTATACGTTATACGTTATACGTTATACGCTATACGTTATACGTTGTACGTTATGCGTTATACGTTATACGTTATGCGTTATACGTTATACGTTATTCGTTATACGTTGTACGTTATACGTTATACGTTATACGTTATACGTTATTCGTTATACGTTATACGTTATAGGTTATACGTTATACGTTATACGTTATACGTTATACGTTATTCGTTATACGTTATACGTTATAGGTTATACGTTATACGTTATACGTTATCCGTTATACGTTATACGTTATACGTTATACGTTATACGTTATACGTTATACGTTATACGTTATACGTTATACGTTATACGTTATACGTTATACGTTATACGTTATACGTTATACGTTATACGTTATACGTTATACGTTATACGTTATACGTTATACGTTATACGTTATACGTTATACGTTATACGTTATACGTTATACGTTATACGTTATACGTTATGCGTTATACGCTATACGTTATGCGTTATAGGATATACGTTATACGTTACAGGTTATACGTTATACGTTATACTTTATACGTTATACGTTATACGTTATACGTTATACGTTATATGTTATACGTTATACGTTATACGTTATACGTTTGACGTTATACGTTATACGGTATACGTTATGCGTTATAGGATATACGTTATACGTTATACGTTATACGTTATACGTTATACGTTATACGTTATACGTTATACGTTATACGTTATACGTTATACGTTATACGTTATACGTTATACGTTATACGTTATACGTTATACGTTATACGTTATACGTTATACGTTATACGTTATACGTTATACGTTATACGTTATACGTTATACGTTATACGTTATACGTTATACGTTATACGTTATACGTTATACGTTATACGTTATACGTTATACGTTATACGTTATAGGATATACGTTATACGTTATACGGTATACGTTATGCGTTATAGGATATACGTTATACGTTATACGTTATACGTTATACGTTATACGTTATACGTTATACGTTATACGTTATACGTTATACGTTATACGTTATACGTTATACGTTATACGTTATACGTTATACGTTATACGTTATACGTTATACGTTATACGTTATACGTTATACGTTATACGTTATACGTTATACGTTATACGTTATACGTTATACGTTATACGTTATACGTTATACGTTATACGTTATACGTTATAGGATATACGTTATACGTTATACGGTATACGTTATGCGTTATAGGATATACGTTATACGTTATACGTTATACGTTATACGTTATACGTTATACGTTATACGTTATACGTTATACGTTATACGTTATACGTTAGACGTTATACGTTATACGTTATACGTTATACGTTATACGTTATACGTTATACGTTATACGTTACGCGTTATACGCTATACGTTATGCGCTATAGGTCATACCTTATACGTGATACGTCATACGTTATACGTTATACGTTATACGTTATTCGTTATACGTTATACGTTATACGTTATACGTTATACGTTATACGTTATACGTTATACGTTATACGTTATACGTTATACGTTACACGTTATACGTTATACGTTATACGTTATACGTTATACGTTATACGTTATACGTTATACGTTATACGTTATACGTTATACGTTATACGTTATACGTTATACGTTATACGTTATACGTTATACGTTATACGTTATACGTTATACGTTATACGTTATACGTTATACGATATGCGTTATACGTTATACGTTGTACGTTATACGTTATACGTTATACGTTATACGTTATACGTTATACGTTAAACGTTATACGTTATACGTTATACGTTATACGTTATACGTTATACGTTATACGTTATACGTTATACGTTATACGTTATACGTTATACGTTATACGTTATACGTTATACGTTACACGTTATACGTTATACGTTATACGTTATACGTTACTCGTTATACGTAATATGTAATACGTTTTACGTTATGCGTTATACGTTATGCGTTATACGTTATACGTTATACGTTATACGTTGTACGTTATAAGTTATACGTTATACGTTATACATTATACGTTTTACGTTATACGTTATAAGTTATACGTTATACATTATGCGTTATACGCTATACGTAATGCGTTATACGTTATACGTTATACGTTATACGTTATACGTTATGCGTTATAGGATATACGTTATACGTTATACGTTATACGTTATACGTTATACGTTATACGTTATACGTTATACGTTATACGTTATACGTTATACGTTATACGTTATACGTTATACGTTATACGTTATACGTTACTCGTTATGCGTAATATGTAATACAATTTTACGTTATACGTTATACGTTATACGTTATACGTTATACGTTATACGTTATACGTTATACGTTATACGTTATACGTTATACGTTATACGTTATACGTTATACGTTATACGTTATACGTTATACGTTATACGTTATACGTTATACGTTATACGTTATACGTTATACGTTATACGTTATACGTTATGCGTTATACGCTATACGTTATGCGTTATGGGTCATACCTTATACGTGATACGTCATACGTTATACGTTATACGTTATACGTTATACGTTATTCGTTATACGTTATACGTTAAACGTTATACGTTATACGTTATGCGTTATACGTTATGCGTTATACGTTATACGTTATACGTTATACGTTATACGTTGTACGTTATACGTCGTACGTTATACGATATACGTTATTCGTTATACGTTATACGTTATACGTTATACGTTATACGTTATACGTTATACGTTATACGTTATACGTTATACGTTATACGTTATACGTTAAACGTTATACGTTATACGTTATACGTTATACGATATACGTTATACGTTATACGTTGTACGTTATACGTTATACGTTATACGTTATACGTTATACGTTATACGTTATACGTTATACGTTATACGTTATACGTTATACGTTATAGGTTATACGTTATACGTTCTACGTTATACGTTGTACGTTATACGTTATACGTTGTACGTTATACGTTATACGTTATACGTTATACGTTATACGTTAAACGTTATACGTTATACGTTATACGTTATACGTTATACGTTATACGTTAGACGTTATACGTTATAGGTTATACGTTATACGTTATACGCTATACGTTATACGTTGTACGTTATGCGTTATACGTTATACGTTATGCGTTATACGTTATACGTTATTCGTTATACGTTGTACGTTATACGTTATACGTTATACGTTATACGTTATTCGTTATACGTTATACGTTATAGGTTATACGTTATACGTTATACGTTATACGTTATACGTTATTCGTTATACGTTATACGTTATAGGTTATACGTTATACGTTATACGTTATCCGTTATACGTTATACGTTATACGTTATACGTTATACGTTATACGTTAAACGTTATACGTTATACGTTATACGTTATACGTTACTCGTTATGCGTAATATGTAATACAATTTTACGTTATACGTTATACGTTATACGTTATACGTTATACGTTATACGTTATACGTTATACGTTATACGTTAGACGTTATACGTTATACGTTGTACGTTATACGTTATACGTTATCCGTTATACGTTATACGTTATACGTTATACGTTATACGTTAAACGTTATACGTTATACGTTATACGTTATACGATATACGTTATACGTTATACGTTATACGTTAGACGTTATACGTTATACGTTATACGTTATACGTTATACGCTATACGTTATACGTTGTACGTTATGCGTTATACGTTATACGTTATGCGTTATACGTTATACGTTATTCGTTATACGTTGTACGTTATACGTTATACGTTATACGTTATACGTTATTCGTTATACGTTATACGTTATAGGTTATACGTTATACGTTATACGTTATACGTTATACGTTATTCGTTATACGTTATACGTTATAGGTTATACGTTATACGTTATACGTTATCCGTTATACGTTATACGTTATACGTTATACGTTATACGTTATACGTTAAACGTTATACGTTATACGTTATACGTTATACGTTACTCGTTATGCGTAATATGTAATACAATTTTACGTTATACGTTATACGTTATACGTTATACGTTATACGTTATACGTTATACGTTATACGTTATACGTTATACGTTAGACGTTATACGTTATACGTTGTACGTTATACGTTATACGTTATCCGTTATACGTTATACGTTATACGTTATACGTTATACGTTAAACGTTATACGTTATACGTTATACGTTATACGATATACGTTATACGTTATACGTTATACGTTATACGTTATACGTTAAACGTTATACGTTATACGTTATACGTTATACGATATACGTTATACGTTATACGTTATACGTTATACGTTATACGTTATACGTTATACGTTATACGTTATACGTTATACGTTATACGTTATACGTTATACGTTATACGTTATACGTTATACGATATGCGTTATACGTTAAACGTTGTACGTTATACGTTATACGTTATACGTTATACGTTATACGTTATACGTTAAACGTTATACGTTATACGTTATACGTTATACGTTATACGTTATACGTTATACGTTATACGTTATACGTTATAGGTTATACGTTATACGTTATACGTTACACGTTATACGTTATACGTTATACGTTATACGTTACTCGTTATACGTAATATGTAATACGTTTTACGTTATGCGTTATACGTTATGCGTTATACGTTATACGTTATACGTTATACGTTGTACGTTATAAGTTATACGTTATACGGTATACATTATACGTTTTACGTTATACGTTATAAGTTATACGTTATACATTATGCGTTATACGCTATACGTAATGCGTTATACGTTATACGTTATACGTTATACGTTATACGTTATGCGTTATAGGATATACGTTATACGTTATACGTTATACGTTATACGTTATACGTTATACGTTATACGTTATACGTTATACGTTATACGTTATACGTTATACGTTATACGTTATACGTTATACGTTACTCGTTATGCGTAATATGTAATACAATTTTACGTTATACGTTATACGTTATACGTTATACGTTATACGCTATACGTTATACGTTATACGTTATACGTTATACGTTATACGTTATACGTTATACGTTATACGTTATACGTTATACGTTATGCGTTATACGCTATACGTTATGCGTTATGGGTCATACCTTATACGTGATACGTCATACGTTATACGTTATACGTTATACGTTATTCGTTATACGTTATACGTTAAACGTTATACGTTATACGTTATACGTTATACGTTACACGTTATACGTTATACCTTATACGTTATACGTTACACGTTAAACGTTATACGTTATACGTTATACGTTATACGTTATACGCTATACGTTATACGTTGTACGTTATGCGTTATACGTTATACGTTAAACGTTATAGGTTATACGTTATACGTTATTCGTTATACGTTATACGTTATACGTTATACGTTATACGTTAAACGTTATACGTTATACGTTATACGTTATACGTTATACGTTATACGTTATACGTTATACGTTATACGTTATGCGTTATACGCTATACGTTATGCGTTATAGGATATACGTTATACGTTACAGGTTATACGTTATACGTTATACTTTATACGTTATACGTTATACGTTATACGTTATACGTTATATGTTATACGTTATACGTTATACGTTATACGTTTGACGTTATACGTTATACGGTATACGTTATGCGTTATAGGATATACGTTATACGTTATACGTTATACGTTATACGTTATACGTTATACGTTATACGTTATACGTTATACGTTATACGTTATACGTTATACGTTATACGTTATACGTTATACGTTATACGTTATACGTTTATACGTTATGCGTTATACGCTATACGTTATGCGTTATAGGATATACGTTATACGTTACAGGTTATACGTTATACGTTATACTTTATACGTTATACGTTATACGTTATACGTTATACGTTATATGTTATACGTTATACGTTATACGTTATACGTTTGACGTTATACGTTATACGGTATACGTTATGCGTTATAGGATATACGTTATACGTTATACGTTATACGTTATACGTTATACGTTATACGTTATACGTTATACGTTATACGTTATACGTTATACGTTATACGTTATACGTTATACGTTATACGTTATACGTTATACGTTATACGTTATACGTTATACGTTATACGTTATACGTTATACGTTATACGTTATACGTTATACGTTATACGTTATACGTTATAGGATATACGTTATACGTTATACGGTATACGTTATGCGTTATAGGATATACGTTATACGTTATACGTTATACGTTATACGTTATACGTTATACGTTATACGTTATACGTTATACGTTATACGTTATACGTTATACGTTATACGTTATACGTTATACGTTATACGTTATACGTTATACGTTATACGTTATACGTTATACGTTATACGTTACGCGTTATACGCTATACGTTATGCGCTATAGGTCATACCTTATACGTGATACGTCATACGTTATACGTTATACGTTATACGTTATTCGTTATACGTTATACGTTATACGTTATACGTTATACGTTATACGTTATACGTTATACGTTATACGTTATACGTTATACGTTATACGTTATACGTTATACGTTATACGTTATACGTTATACGTTATACGTTATACGTTATACGTTATACGTTATACGTTATACGTTATACGTTATACGTTATACGTTATACGTTATACGTTATACGTTATACGTTAAACGTTATACGTTATACGTTATTCGTTATACGTTATACGTTATACGTTATACGTTATACGTTATACGTTATACGTTATACGATATACGTTATACGTTATCCGTTATACGTTATGCGTTATAGGATATACGTTATACGTTATACGTTATACGTTATACTTTATACGATATACGTTATACGTTATACGTTATACGTTATACGTTATACGTTATACGTTATACGTTATACGTTATACGTTATACGTTATACGTTATACGTTATACGTTACGCGTTATACGCTATACGTTATGCGCTATAGGTCATACCTTATACGTGATACGTCATACGTTATACGTTATACGTTATACGTTATTCGTTATACGTTATACGTTATACGTTATACGTTATACGTTATACGTTATACGTTATACGTTATACGTTATACGTTATACGTTATACGTTATACGTTATACGTTATACGTTATACGTTATACGTTATACGTTATACGTTATACGATATGCGTTATACGTTAAACGTTGTACGTTATACGTTGTACGTTATACGTTATACGTTATACGTTATACGTTAAACGTTATACGTTATACGTTATACGTTATACGTTATACGTTATACGTTATACGTTATACGTTATACGTTATACGTTATACGTTATACGTTATACGTTATACGTTATACGTTACACGTTATACGTTATACGTTATACGTTATACGTTACTCGTTATACGTAATATGTAATACGTTTTACGTTATGCGTTATACGTTATGCGTTATACGTTATACGTTATACGTTATACGTTGTACGTTATAAGTTATACGTTATACGTTATACATTATACGTTTTACGTTATACGTTATAAGTTATACGTTATACATTATGCGTTATACGCTATACGTAATGCGTTATACGTTATACGTTATACGTTATACGTTATACGTTATACGTTATGCGTTATAGGATATACGTTATACGTTATACGTTATACGTTATACGTTATACGTTAAACGTTATACGTTATACGTTATACGTTATACGTTATACGTTATACGTTATACGTTATACGTTATACGTTATAGGATATACGTTATACGTTATACGGTATACGTTATGCGTTATAGGATATACGTTATACGTTATACGTTATACGCTATACGTTATACGTTGTACGTTATGCGTTATACGTTATGCGTTATACGTTATACGTTATACGTTATACGTTGTACGTTATACGTCGTACGTTATACGTTATACGTTATTCGTTATACGTTATACGTTATACGTTATACGTTATACGTTATACGTTATACGTTATACGTTATACGTTATACGTTATACGTTATACGTTATACGTTATACGTTATACGTTACACGTTATACGTTATACGTTATACGTTATACGTTACTCGTTATACGTAATATGTAATACGTTTTACGTTATGCGTTATACGTTATGCGTTATACGTTATACGTTATACGTTATACGTTGTACGTTATAAGTTATACGTTATACGTTATACATTATACGTTTTACGTTATACGTTATAAGTTATACGTTATACATTATGCTTTATACGCTATACGTAATGCGTTATACGTTATACGTTATACGTTATACGTTATACGTTATACGTTATGCGTTATAGGATATACGTTATACGTTATACGTTATACGTTATACGTTATACGTTAAACGTTATACGTTATACGTTATACGTTATACGTTATACGTTATACGTTATACGTTATACGTTATACGTTATACGTTACTCGTTATGCGTAATATGTAATACAATTTTACGTTATACGTTATACGTTATACGTTATACGTTATACGTTATACGTTATACGTTATACGTTATACGTTATACGTTATACGTTATACGTTATACGTTATACGTTATACGTTATACGTTATGCGTTATACGCTATACGTTATGCGTTATGGGTCATACCTTATACGTGATACGTCATACGTTATACGTTATACGTTATACGTTATACGTTATTCGTTATACGTTATACGTTAAACGTTATACGTTATACGTTATACGTTATACGTTATACGTTATACGTTATACCTTATACGTTATACGTTACACGTTAAACGTTATACGTTATACGTTATACGTTATACGTTATACGCTATACGTTATACGTTGTACGTTATGCGTTATACGTTATGCGTTATACGTTATACGTTATACGTTATACGTTGTACGTTATACGTCGTACGTTATACGTTATACGTTATTCGTTATACGTTATACGTTATACGTTATACGTTATACGTTATACGTTATACGTTATACGTTATACGTTATACGTTATACGTTAAACGTTATACGTTATACGTTATACGTTATACGATATACGTTATACGTTATACGTTATACGCTATACGTTATACGTTGTACGTTATGCGTTATACGTTATACGTTATACGTTATACGTTATACGTTATACGTTATACGTTATACGTTATACGTTATACGTTATACGTTATACGTTATACGATATACGTTATACGTTATGCGTTGTACGTTATACGTTGTACGTTATACGTTATACGTTATACGTTATACGTTATTCGTTATACGTTATACGTTATACGTTACACGTTATACGTTATACGTTATACGTTATACGTTATACGTTATACGTTATACGTTATACGTTATACGTTATGCGTTATATGTTATACGTTATACGTTATACGTTATACGTTATACGTTATACGTTATACGTTAAACGTTATACGTTATACGTTATACGTTATACGTTATACGTTACGCGTTATACGCTATACGTTATGCGTTATAGGTCATACCTTATACGTGATACGTCATACGTTATACGTTATACGTTATACGTTATGCGTTATACGTTATACGTTATACGTTATACGTTATACGTTATACGTTATACGTTATACGTTATACGTTATACGTTATATGTTATACGTTATACGTTATACGTTATACGTTATACGTTATACGTTATACGTTATACGTTATACGTTATACGTTATACGTTATACGTTATACGATATACGTTATACGTTATACGTTATACGTTATACGTTTGACGTTATACGTTATACTTTATACGTTATACGTTATACGTTATACGTTATACGTTATACTTTATACGTTATACGTTAGACGTTATACGTTATACGTTATACGTTATACGTTATACGTTATACGTTATTCGTTATACGTTATACGTTATACGTTACACGTTATACGTTATACGTTATACGTTATACGTTATACGTTTGACGTTATACGTTATACGTTATACGTTATACGTTATACGTTATACGTTATACGTTATACGATATACGTTATACGTTATACGTTATTCGTTATATGTTATACGTTATACGTTATACGTTATACGTTATACGTTATACGTTATACGTTATACGTTATACGTTATGCGTTATATGTTATACGTTATACGTTATACGTTATACGTTATACGTTATACGTTATACGTTAAACGTTATACGTTATACGTTATACGTTATACGTTATACGTTACGCGTTATACGCTATACGTTATGCGTTATAGGTCATACCTTATACGTGATACGTCATACGTTATACGTTATACGTTATACGTTATGCGTTATACGTTATACGTTATACGTTATACGTTATACGTTATACGTTATACGTTATACGTTATACGTTATACGTTATATGTTATACGTTATACGTTATACGTTATACGTTATACGTTATACGTTATACGTTATACGTTATACGTTATACGTTATACGTTATACGTTATACGATATACGTTATACGTTATACGTTACGCGTTATACGCTATACGTTATGCGTTATAGGTCATACCTTATACGTGATACGTCATACGTTATACGTTATACGTTATACGTTATTCGTTATACGTTATACGTTATACGTTATACGTTTGACGTTATACGTTATACGGTATACGTTATGCGTTATTCGCTATACGTTATGCGTTATAGGATATACGTTATGCGTTATACGTTATACGTTATACGTTATACGTTATACGTTATACGTTATACGTTATACGTTATACGTTATACGTTATACGTTATACGTTATACGTTATACGATATACGTTATACGTTATGCGTTGTACGTTATACGTTGTACGTTATACGTTATACGTTATACGTTATACGTTATACGTTATACGTTATACGTTATACGTTATACGTTATACGTTATACGTTATACGTTATACGTTATACGTTATACGTTATACGTTATACGTTATACGTTATACGTTATACGTTATACGTTATACGTTATACGTTATACGTTATACGTTATACGTTATACGTTATACGTTATGCGTTATATGTTATACGTTATACGTTATACGTTATACGTTATACGTTATACGTTATACGTTATACGTTTGACGTTATACGTTATACTTTATACGTTATACGTTATACGTTATACGTTATACGTTATACTTTATACGTTATACGTTATACGTTATACGTTATACGTTATACGTTATACGTTATACGTTATACGTTATTCGTTATACGTTATACGTTATACGTTACACGTTATACGTTATACGTTATACGTTATACGTTATACGTTTGACGTTATACGTTATACGTTATACGTTATACGTTATACGTTATACGTTATACGTTATACGTTATACGTTATACGTTATACGTTATTCGTTATATGTTATACGTTATACGTTATACGTTATACGTTATACGTTATACGTTATACGTTATACGTTATACGTTATGCGTTATATGTTATACGTTATACGTTATACGTTATACGTTATACGTTATACGTTATACGTTAAACGTTATACGTTATACGTTATACGTTATACGTTATACGTTGTACGTTATACGTTATACGTTATACGTTATACGTTATACGTTATACGTTATTCGTTATACGTTATACGTTATACGTTATACGTTATACGTTATACGTTATACGTTATACGTTATACGTTATACGTTATACGTTATGCGTTATATGTTATACGTTATACGTTATACGTTATACGTTATACGTTATACGTTATACGTTATACGTTTGACGTTATACGTTATACTTTATACGTTATACGTTATACGTTATACGTTATACGTTATACTTTATACGTTATACGTTAGACGTTATACGTTATACGTTATACGTTATACGTTATACGTTATACGTTATTCGTTATACGTTATACGTTATACGTTACACGTTATACGTTATACGTTATACGTTATACGTTATACGTTTGACGTTATACGTTATACGTTATACGTTATACGTTATACGTTATACGTTATACGTTATACGTTATACGTTATACGTTATACGTTATTCGTTATATGTTATACGTTATACGTTATACGTTATACGTTATACGTTATACGTTATACGTTATACGTTATACGTTATGCGTTATATGTTATACGTTATACGTTATACGTTATACGTTATACGTTATACGTTATACGTTAAACGTTATACGTTATACGTTATACGTTATACGTTATACGTTACGCGTTATACGCTATACGTTATGCGTTATAGGTCATACCTTATACGTGATACGTCATACGTTATACGTTATACGTTATACGTTATGCGTTATACGTTATACGTTATACGTTATACGTTATACGTTATACGTTATACGTTATACGTTATACGTTATACGTTATATGTTATACGTTATACGTTATACGTTATACGTTATACGTTATACGTTATACGTTATACGTTATACGTTATACGTTATACGTTATACGTTATACGATATACGTTATACGTTATACGTTACGCGTTATACGCTATACGTTATGCGTTATAGGTCATACCTTATACGTGATACGTCATACGTTATACGTTATACGTTATACGTTATTCGTTATACGTTATACGTTATACGTTATACGTTTGACGTTATACGTTATACGGTATACGTTATGCGTTATTCGCTATACGTTATGCGTTATAGGATATACGTTATGCGTTATACGTTATACGTTATACGTTATACGTTATACGTTATACGTTATACGTTATACGTTATACGTTATACGTTATACGTTATACGTTATACGTTATACGATATACGTTATACGTTATGCGTTGTACGTTATACGTTGTACGTTATACGTTATACGTTATACGTTATACGTTATACGTTATACGTTATACGTTATACGTTATACGTTATACGTTATACGTTATACGTTATACGTTATACGTTATACGTTATACGTTATACGTTATACGTTATACGTTATACGTTATACGTTATACGTTATACGTTATACGTTATACGTTATACGTTATACGTTATACGTTATGCGTTATATGTTATACGTTATACGTTATACGTTATACGTTATACGTTATACGTTATACGTTATACGTTTGACGTTATACGTTATACTTTATACGTTATACGTTATACGTTATACGTTATACGTTATACTTTATACGTTATACGTTATACGTTATACGTTATACGTTATACGTTATACGTTATACGTTATACGTTATTCGTTATACGTTATACGTTATACGTTACACGTTATACGTTATACGTTATACGTTATACGTCATACGTTTGACGTTATACGTTATACGTTATACGTTATACGTTATACGTTATACGTTATACGTTATACGTTATACGTTATACGTTATACGTTATTCGTTATATGTTATACGTTATACGTTATACGTTATACGTTATACGTTATACGTTATACGTTATACGTTATACGTTATGCGTTATATGTTATACGTTATACGTTATACGTTATACGTTATACGTTATACGTTATACGTTAAACGTTATACGTTATACGTTATACGTTATACGTTATACGTTGTACGTTATACGTTATACGTTATACGTTATACGTTGTACGTTATACGTTATACGTTATTCGTTATATGTTATACGTTATACGTTATACGTTATACGTTATACGTTATACGTTACTCGTTATGCGTAATATGTAATACAATTTTACGTTTTACGGTATTCGTTATACGTTATACGATATACGTTATACGTTATACGTTATACGTTATACGTTATACGTTATACGTTATACGTTATACGTTATACGTTATACGTTATGCGTTATACGCTATACGTTATGCGTTACAGGATATACGTTATACGTTACAGGTTATACGTTATACGTTATACTTTATACGTTATACGTTATACGTTATACGTTATACGTTATATGTTATACGTTATACGTTATACGTTATACGTTTGACGTTATACGTTATACGGTATACGTTATGCGTTATTCGCTATACGTTATGCGTTATAGGATATACGTTATGCGTTATAGGATATACGTTATACGTGATACGTTGTACGTTATACGTTATACGTTATACGTTATACGTTATACGTTATACGTTATACGTTATACGTTATACGTTAAACGTTATACGTTATACGTTATACGTTATACGATATACGTTATACGTTATGCGTTGTACGTTATACGTTGTACGTTATACGTTATACGTTATACGTTATACGTTATACGTTATACGTTATACGTTATACGTTATACGTTATACGTTATACGTTATACGTTATACGTTATACGTTATACGTTATACGTTATACGTTATACGTTATACGTTATACGTTATACGTTATACGTTATACGTTATACGTTATACGTTATACGTTATACGTTATACGTTATGCGTTATATGTTATACGTTATACGTTATACGTTATACGTTATACGTTATACGTTATACGTTATACGTTTGACGTTATACGTTATACGTTATACGTTATACGTTATACGTTATACGTTATACGTTATACTTTATACGTTATACGTTATACGTTATACGTTATACGTTATACGTTATACGTTATACGTTATACGTTATTCGTTATACGTTATACGTTATACGTTACACGTTATACGTTATACGTTATACGTTATACGTTATACGTTTGACGTTATACGTTATACGTTATACGTTATACGTTATACGTTATGCGTTATACGTTATACGTTATACGTTATGCGTTATATGTTATACGTTATACGTTATACGTTATACGTTATACGTTATACGTTATACGTTATACGTTTGACGTTATACGTTATACGTTATACGTTATACGTTATACGTTATACGTTATACGTTATACGTTATACGTTATACGTTATACGTTATACGTTATACGTTATACGTTATACGTTATACGTTATACGTTATACGTTATACGTTATACGTTATACGTTATACGTTATACGTTATACGTTATGCGTTATACGTTATACGTTATACGTTATGCGTTATATGTTATACGTTATACGTTATACGTTATACGTTATACGTTATACGTTATACGTTATACGTTTGACGTTATACGTTATACGTTATACGTTATACGTTATACGTTATACGTTATACGTTATACGTTATACGTTATACTTTATACGTTATACGTTATACGTTATACGTTATACGTTATACGTTATACGTTATACGTTATACGTTATTCGTTATACGTTATACGTTATACGTTATACGTTATACGTTATACGTTATACGTTATACGTTATACGTTTGACGTTATACGTTATACGTTATACGTTATACGTTATACGTTAAACGTTGTACGTTATACGTTATACGTTATACGTTATACGTTATACGTTATACGTTAAACGTTATACGTTATACGTTATACGTTATACGTTATACGTTATACGTTATACGTTATACGTTATACGTTATACGTTATACGTTATACGTTATACGTTATACGTTATACGTTATACGTTACACGTTATACGTTATACGTTATACGTTATACGTTACTCGTTATACGTAATATGTAATACGTTTTACGTTATGCGTTATACGTTATGCGTTATACGTTATACGTTATACGTTATACGTTGTACGTTATAAGTTATACGTTATACGTTATACATTATACGATATACGTTATACGTTATCCGTTATACGTTATGCGTTATAGGATATACGTTATACGTTATACGTTATACGTTATACTTTATACGATATACGTTATACGTTATACGTTATACGTTATACGTTATACGTTATACGTTATACGTTATACGTTATACGTTATACGTTATACGTTATACGTTATACGTTACGCGTTATACGCTATACGTTATGCGCTATAGGTCATACCTTATACGTGATACGTCATACGTTATACGTTATACGTTATACGTTATTCGTTATACGTTATACGTTATACGTTATACGTTATACGTTATACGTTATACGTTATACGTTATACGTTATACGTTATACGTTATATGTTATACGTTATACGTTATACGTTATACGTTATACGTTATACGTTATACGTTATACGATATGCGTTATACGTTAAACGTTGTACGTTATACGTTGTACGTTATACGTTATACGTTATACGTTATACGTTAAACGTTATACGTTATACGTTATACGTTATACGTTATACGTTATACGTTATACGTTATACGTTATACGTTATACGTTATACGTTATACGTTATACGTTATACGTTATACGTTACACGTTATACGTTATACGTTATACGTTATACGTTACTCGTTATACGTAATATGTAATACGTTTTACGTTATGCGTTATACGTTATGCGTTATACGTTATACGTTATACGTTATACGTTGTACGTTATAAGTTATACGTTATACGTTATACATTATACGTTTTACGTTATACGTTATAAGTTATACGTTATACATTATGCGTTATACGCTATACGTAATGCGTTATACGTTATACGTTATACGTTATACGTTATACGTTATACGTTATGCGTTATAGGATATACGTTATACGTTATACGTTATACGTTATACGTTATACGTTAAACGTTATACGTTATACGTTATACGTTATACGTTATACGTTATACGTTATACGTTATACGTTATAGGATATACGTTATACGTTATACGGTATACGTTATGCGTTATAGGATATACGTTATACGTTATACGTTATACGCTATACGTTATACGTTGTACGTTATGCGTTATACGTTATGCGTTATACGTTATACGTTATACGTTATACGTTGTACGTTATACGTCGTACGTTATACGTTATACGTTATTCGTTATACGTTATACGTTATACGTTATACGTTATACGTTATACGTTATACGTTATACGTTATACGTTATACGTTATACGTTATACGTTATACGTTATACGTTATACGTTACACGTTATACGTTATACGTTATACGTTATACGTTACTCGTTATACGTAATATGTAATACGTTTTACGTTATGCGTTATACGTTATGCGTTATACGTTATACGTTATACGTTATACGTTGTACGTTATAAGTTATACGTTATACGTTATACATTATACGTTTTACGTTATACGTTATAAGTTATACGTTATACATTATGCTTTATACGCTATACGTAATGCGTTATACGTTATACGTTATACGTTATACGTTATACGTTATACGTTATGCGTTATAGGATATACGTTATACGTTATACGTTATACGTTATACGTTATACGTTAAACGTTATACGTTATACGTTATACGTTATACGTTATACGTTATACGTTATACGTTATACGTTATACGTTATACGTTACTCGTTATGCGTAATATGTAATACAATTTTACGTTATACGTTATACGTTATACGTTATACGTTATACGTTATACGTTATACGTTATACGTTATACGTTATACGTTATACGTTATACGTTATACGTTATACGTTATACGTTATGCGTTATACGCTATACGTTATGCGTTATGGGTCATACCTTATACGTGATACGTCATACGTTATACGTTATACGTTATACGTTATACGTTATTCGTTATACGTTATACGTTAAACGTTATACGTTATACGTTATACGTTATACGTTATACGTTATACGTTATACCTTATACGTTATACGTTACACGTTAAACGTTATACGTTATACGTTATACGTTATACGTTATACGCTATACGTTATACGTTGTACGTTATGCGTTATACGTTATGCGTTATACGTTATACGTTATACGTTATACGTTGTACGTTATACGTCGTACGTTATACGTTATACGTTATTCGTTATACGTTATACGTTATACGTTATACGTTATACGTTATACGTTATACGTTATACGTTATACGTTATACGTTATACGTTAAACGTTATACGTTATACGTTATACGTTATACGATATACGTTATACGTTATACGTTATACGCTATACGTTATACGTTGTACGTTATGCGTTATACGTTATACGTTATACGTTATACGTTATACGTTATACGTTATACGTTATACGTTATACGTTATACGTTATACGTTATACGTTATACGATATACGTTATACGTTATGCGTTGTACGTTATACGTTGTACGTTATACGTTATACGTTATACGTTATACGTTATTCGTTATACGTTATACGTTATACGTTACACGTTATACGTTATACGTTATACGTTATACGTTATACGTTATACGTTATACGTTATACGTTATACGTTATGCGTTATATGTTATACGTTATACGTTATACGTTATACGTTATACGTTATACGTTATACGTTAAACGTTATACGTTATACGTTATACGTTATACGTTATACGTTACGCGTTATACGCTATACGTTATGCGTTATAGGTCATACCTTATACGTGATACGTCATACGTTATACGTTATACGTTATACGTTATGCGTTATACGTTATACGTTATACGTTATACGTTATACGTTATACGTTATACGTTATACGTTATACGTTATACGTTATATGTTATACGTTATACGTTATACGTTATACGTTATACGTTATACGTTATACGTTATACGTTATACGTTATACGTTATACGTTATACGTTATACGATATACGTTATACGTTATACGTTATACGTTATACGTTTGACGTTATACGTTATACTTTATACGTTATACGTTATACGTTATACGTTATACGTTATACTTTATACGTTATACGTTAGACGTTATACGTTATACGTTATACGTTATACGTTATACGTTATACGTTATTCGTTATACGTTATACGTTATACGTTACACGTTATACGTTATACGTTATACGTTATACGTTATACGTTTGACGTTATACGTTATACGTTATACGTTATACGTTATACGTTATACGTTATACGTTATACGTTATACGTTATACGTTATACGTTATTCGTTATATGTTATACGTTATACGTTATACGTTATACGTTATACGTTATACGTTATACGTTATACGTTATACGTTATGCGTTATATGTTATACGTTATACGTTATACGTTATACGTTATACGTTATACGTTATACGTTAAACGTTATACGTTATACGTTATACGTTATACGTTATACGTTACGCGTTATACGCTATACGTTATGCGTTATAGGTCATACCTTATACGTGATACGTCATACGTTATACGTTATACGTTATACGTTATGCGTTATACGTTATACGTTATACGTTATACGTTATACGTTATACGTTATACGTTATACGTTATACGTTATACGTTATATGTTATACGTTATACGTTATACGTTATACGTTATACGTTATACGTTATACGTTATACGTTATACGTTATACGTTATACGTTATACGTTATACGATATACGTTATACGTTATACGTTACGCGTTATACGCTATACGTTATGCGTTATAGGTCATACCTTATACGTGATACGTCATACGTTATACGTTATACGTTATACGTTATTCGTTATACGTTATACGTTATACGTTATACGTTTGACGTTATCGTTATACGGTATACGTTATGCGTTATTCGCTATACGTTATGCGTTATAGGATATACGTTATGCGTTATACGTTATACGTTATACGTTATACGTTATACGTTATACGTTATACGTTATACGTTATACGTTATACGTTATACGTTATACGTTATACGTTATACGATATACGTTATACGTTATGCGTTGTACGTTATACGTTGTACGTTATACGTTATACGTTATACGTTATACGTTATACGTTATACGTTATACGTTATACGTTATACGTTATACGTTATACGTTATACGTTATACGTTATACGTTATACGTTATACGTTATACGTTATACGTTATACGTTATACGTTATACGTTATACGTTATACGTTATACGTTATACGTTATACGTTATACGTTATACGTTATGCGTTATATGTTATGCGTTATACGTTATACGTTATACGTTATACGTTATACGTATACGTTATACGTTTGACGTTATACGTTATACTTTATACGTTATACGTTATACGTTATACGTTATACGTTATACTTTATACGTTATACGTTATACGTTATACGTTATACGTTATACGTTATACGTTATACGTTATACGTTATTCGTTATACGTTATACGTTATACGTTACACGTTATACGTTATACGTTATACGTTATACGTTATACGTTTGACGTTATACGTTATACGTTATACGTTATACGTTATACGTTATACGTTATACGTTATACGTTATACGTTATACGTTATACGTTATTCGTTATATGTTATACGTTATACGTTATACGTTATACGTTATACGTTTATACGTTATACGTTATACGTTATACGTTATGCGTTATATGTTATACGTTATACGTTATACGTTATACGTTATACGTTATACGTTATACGTTAAACGTTATACGTTATACGTTATACGTTATACGTTATACGTTGTACGTTATACGTTATACGTTATACGTTATACGTTATACGTTATACGTTATTCGTTATACGTTATACGTTATACGTTATACGTTATACGTTATACGTTATACGTTATACGTTATACGTTATACGTTATACGTTATGCGTTATATGTTATACGTTATACGTTTATACGTTATACGTTATACGTTATACGTTATACGTTATACGTTTGACGTTATACGTTATACTTTATACGTTATACGTTATACGTTATACGTTATACGTTATACTTTATACGTTATACGTTAGACGTTATACGTTATACGTTATACGTTATACGTTATACGTTATACGTTATTCGTTATACGTTATACGTTATACGTTACACGTTATACGTTATACGTTATACGTTATACGTTATACGTTTGACGTTATACGTTATACGTTATACGTTATACGTTATACGTTATACGTTATACGTTATACGTTATACGTTATACGTATACGTTATACGTTATACTTTATACGTTATACGTTAGACGTTATACGTTATACGTTATACGTTATACGTTATACGTTATACGTTATTCGTTATACGTTATACGTTATACGTTACACGTTATACGTTATACGTTATACGTTATACGTTATACGTTATACGTTATACGTTATACGTTAAACGTTATACGTTATACGTTATACGTTATACGTTATACGTTACGCGTTATACGCTATACGTTATGCGTTATAGGTCATACCTTATACGTGATACGTCATACGTTATACGTTATACGTTATACGTTATGCGTTATACGTTATACGTTATACGTTATACGTTATACGTTATACGTTATACGTTATACGTTATACGTTATACGTTATATGTTATACGTTATACGTTATACGTTATACGTTATACGTTATACGTTATACGTTATACGTTATACGTTATACGTTATACGTTATACGTTATACGATATACGTTATACGTTATACGTTATACGTTATGCGTTATACGTTATACGTTATACGTTATACGTTATACGTTATACGTTATACGTTATACGTTATACGTTATACGTTATATGTTATACGTTATACGTTATACGTTATACGTTATACGTTATACGTTATACGTTATACGTTATACGTTATACGTTATACGTTATACGTTATACGATATACGTTATACGTTATACGTTACGCGTTATACGCTATACGTTATGCGTTATAGGTCATACCTTATACGTGATACGTCATACGTTATACGTTATACGTTATACGTTATTCGTTATACGTTATACGTTATACGTTATACGTTTGACGTTATACGTTATACGGTATACGTTATGCGTTATTCGCTATACGTTATGCGTTATAGGATATACGTTATGCGTTATACGTTATACGTTATACGTTATACGTTATACGTTATACGTTATACGTTATACGTTATACGTTATACGTTATACGTTATACGTTATACGTTATACGATATACGTTATACGTTATGCGTTGTACGTTATACGTTGTACGTTATACGTTATACGTTATACGTTATACGTTATACGTTATACGTTATACGTTATACGTTATACGTTATACGTTATACGTTATACGTTATACGTTATACGTTATACGTTATACGTTATACGTTATACGTTATACGTTATACGTTATACGTTATACGTTATACGTTATACGTTATACGTTATACGTTATACGTTATACGTTATACGTTATACGTTATGCGTTATATGTTATACGTTATACGTTATACGTTATACGTTATACGTTATACGTTATACGTTATACGTTTGACGTTATACGTTATACTTTATACGTTATACGTTATACGTTATACGTTATACGTTATACTTTATACGTTATACGTTATACGTTATACGTTATACGTTATACGTTATACGTTATACGTTATACGTTATTCGTTATACGTTATACGTTATACGTTACACGTTATACGTTATACGTTATACGTTATACGTTATACGTTTGACGTTATACGTTATACGTTATACGTTATACGTTATACGTTATACGTTATACGTTAACGTTATACGTTATACGTTATACGTTATTCGTTATATGTTATACGTTATACGTTATACGTTATACGTTATACGTTATACGTTATACGTTATACGTTATACGTTATGCGTTATATGTTATACGTTATACGTTATACGTTATACGTTATACGTTATACGTTATACGTTAAACGTTATACGTTATACGTTATACGTTATACGTTATACGTTGTACGTTATACGTTATACGTTATACGTTATACGTTGTACGTTATACGTTATACGTTATTCGTTATATGTTATACGTTATACGTTATACGTTATACGTTATACGTTATACGTTACTCGTTATGCGTAATATGTAATACAATTTTACGTTTTACGGTATTCGTTATACGTTATACGATATACGTTATACGTTATACGTTATACGTTATACGTTATACGTTATACGTTATACGTTATACGTTATACGTTATACGTTATGCGTTATACGCTATACGTTATGCGTTACAGGATATACGTTATACGTTACAGGTTATACGTTATACGTTATACTTTATACGTTATACGTTATACGTTATACGTTATACGTTATATGTTATACGTTATACGTTATACGTTATACGTTTGACGTTATACGTTATACGGTATACGTTATGCGTTATTCGCTATACGTTATGCGTTATAGGATATACGTTATGCGTTATAGGATATACGTTATACGTGATACGTTGTACGTTATACGTTATACGTTATACGTTATACGTTATACGTTATACGTTATACGTTATACGTTATACGTTAACGTTATACGTTATACGTTATACGTTATACGATATACGTTATACGTTATGCGTTGTACGTTATACGTTGTACGTTATACGTTATACGTTATACGTTATACGTTATACGTTATACGTTATACGTTATACGTTATACGTTATACGTTATACGTTATACGTTATACGTTATACGTTATACGTTATACGTTATACGTTATACGTTATACGTTATACGTTATACGTTATACGTTATACGTTATACGTTATACGTTATGCGTTATATGTTATACGTTATACGTTATACGTTATACGTTATACGTTATACGTTATACGTTATACGTTTGACGTTATACGTTATACGTTATACGTTATACGTTATACGTTATACGTTATACGTTATACTTTATACGTTATACGTTATACGTTATACGTTATACGTTATACGTTATACGTTATACGTTATACGTTATTCGTTATACGTTATACGTTATACGTTACACGTTATACGTTATACGTTATACGTTATACGTTATACGTTTGACGTTATACGTTATACGTTATACGTTATACGTTATACGTTATACGTTATACGTTATACGTTATACGTTATACGTTATTCGTTATATGTTATACGTTATACGTTATACGTTATACGTTATACGTTATACGTTATACGTTATACGTTATACGTTATGCGTTATATGTTATACGTTATACGTTATACGTTATACGTTATACGTTATACGTTATACGTTAAACGTTATACGTTATACGTTATACGTTATACGATATACGTTATACGTTATGCGTTGTACGTTATACGTTGTACGTTATACGTTATACGTTATACGTTATACGTTATACGTTATACGTTATACGTTATACGTTATACGTTATACGTTATACGTTATACGTTATACGTTATACGTTATACGTTATACGTTATACGTTATACGTTATACGTTATACGTTATACGTTATACGTTATACGTTATACGTTATACGTTATACGTTATGCGTTATACGTTATACGTTATACGTTATGCGTTATATGTTATACGTTATACGTTATACGTTATACGTTATACGTTATACGTTATACGTTATACGTTTGACGTTATACGTTATACGTTATACGTTATACGTTATACGTTATACGTTATACGTTATACGTTATACTTTATACGTTATACGTTATACGTTATACGTTATACGTTATACGTTATACGTTATACGTTATACGTTATTCGTTATACGTTATACGTTATACGTTATACGTTATACGTTATACGTTATACGTTATACGTTATACGTTTGACGTTATACGTTATACGTTATACGTTATACGTTATACGTTAAACGTTGTACGTTATACGTTATACGTTATACGTTATACGTTATACGTTATACGTTAAACGTTATACGTTATACGTTATACGTTATACGTTATACGTTATACGTTATACGTTATACGTTATACGTTATACGTTATACGTTATACGTTATACGTTATACGTTATACGTTATACGTTACACGTTATACGTTATACGTTATACGTTATACGTTACTCGTTATACGTAATATGTAATACGTTTTACGTTATGCGTTATACGTTATGCGTTATACGTTATACGTTATACGTTATACGTTGTACGTTATAAGTTATACGTTATACGTTATACATTATACGTTTTACGTTATACGTTATAAGTTATACGTTATACATTATGCGTTATACGCTATACGTAATGCGTTATACGTTATACGTTATACGTTATACGTTATACGTTATGCGTTATAGGATATACGTTATACGTTATACGTTATACGTTATACGTTATACGTTATACGTTATACGTTATACGTTATACGTTATACGTTATACGTTATACGTTATACGTTATACGTTATACGTTATACGTTACTCGTTATGCGTAATATGTAATACAATTTTACGTTATACGTTATACGTTATACGTTATACGTTATACGTTATACGTTATACGTTATACGTTATACGTTATACGTTATACGTTATACGTTATACGTTATACGTTATACGTTATACGTTATACGTTATGCGTTATACGCTATACGTTATGCGTTATGGGTCATACCTTATACGTGATACGTCATACGTTATACGTTATACGTTATACGTTATACGTTATTCGTTATACGTTATACGTTAAACGTTATACGTTATACGTTATACGTTATACGTTATACGTTATACGTTATACCTTATACGTTATACGTTACACGTTAAACGTTATACGTTATACGTTATACGTTATACGTTATACGCTATACGTTATACGTTGTACGTTATGCGTTATACGTTATGCGTTATACGTTATACGTTATACGTTATACGTTGTACGTTATACGTCGTACGTTATACGTTATACGTTATTCGTTATACGTTATACGTTATACGTTATACGTTATACGTTATACGTTATACGTTATACGTTATACGTTATACGTTATACGTTAAACGTTATACGTTATACGTTATACGTTATACGATATACGTTATACGTTATACGTTATACGCTATACGTTATACGTTGTACGTTATGCGTTATACGTTATGCGTTATACGTTATACGTTATACGTTATACGTTGTACGTTATACGTCGTACGTTATACGTTATACGTTATTCGTTATACGTTATACGTTATACGTTATACGTTATACGTTATACGTTATACGTTATACGTTATACGTTATACGTTATACGTTAAACGTTATACGTTATACGTTATACGTTATACGATATACGTTATACGTTATACGTTGTACGTTATACGTTATACGTTATACGTTATACGTTATACGTTATACGTTATACGTTATACGTTATACGTTATACGTTATACGTTATACGTTATACGTTATACGTTATACGTTATACGTTATACGTTCTACGTTATACGTTGTACGTTATACGTTATACGTTGTACGTTATGCGTTATACGTTATACGTTATACGTTATACGTTATACGTTATACGTTAAACGTTATACGTTATACGTTATACGTTATACGTTATACGTTATACGTTAGACGTTATACGTTATACGTTATACGTTATACGTTATACGCTATACGTTATACGTTGTACGTTATGCGTTATACGTTATACGTTATGCGTTATACGTTATACGTTATTCGTTATACGTTGTACGTTATACGTTATACGTTATACGTTATACGTTATTCGTTATACGTTATACGTTATAGGTTATACGTTATACGTTATACGTTATACGTTATACGTTATTCGTTATACGTTATACGTTATACGTTATACGTTAAACGTTATACGTTATACGTTATACGTTATACGATATACGTTATACGTTATACGTTATACGTTATACGTTATACGTTAAACGTTATACGTTATACGTTATACGTTATCCGTTATACGTTATACGTTATACGTTATACGTTATACGTTAAACGTTATACGTTATACGTTATACGTTATACGATATACGTTATACGTTATACGTTATACGTTATACGTTATACGTTAAACGTTATACGTTATACGTTATACGTTATACGATATACGTTATACGTTATACGTTATACGTTATACGTTATACGTTATACGTTATGCGTTATACGCTATACGTTATGCGTTATGGGTCATACCTTATACGTGATACGTCATACGTTATACGTTATACGTTATACGTTATTCGTTATACGTTATACGTTATACGTTATACGTTATGCGTTATAGGATATACGTTATACGTTATACGTTATACGTTATACGTTATACGTTATACGTTATACGTTATACGTTATACGTTATACGTTATACGTTATACGTTATACGTTATACGTTACTCGTTATGCGTAATATGTAATACAATTTTACGTTGTACGTTATACGTTATACGTTATACGTTATACGCTATACGTTATACGTTATACGTTATACGTTATACGTTATACGTTATACGTTATACGTTATACGTTATACGTTATGCGTTATACGCTATACGTTATGCGTTATGGGTCATACCTTATACGTGATACGTCATACGTTATACGTTATACGTTATACGTTATTCGTTATACGTTATACGTTAAACGTTATACGTTATACGTTATACGTTATACGTTATACGTTATACGTTATACCTTATACGTTATACGTTACACGTTAAACGTTATACGTTATACGTTATACGTTATACGTTATACGCTATACGTTATACGTTGTACGTTATGCGTTATACGTTATGCGTTATAGGATATACGTTATACGTTATACGTTATACGTTATACGTTATACGATATACGTTATACGTTATACGTTATACGTTATACGTTATACGTTATACGTTATACGTTATACGTTATACGTTATACGATATACGTTATACGTTATCCGTTATACGTTATGCGTTATAGGATATACGTTATACGTTATACGTTATACGTTATACGTTATACGATATACGTTATACGTTATACGTTATACGTTATACGTTATACGTTATACGTTATACGTTAAACGTTATACGTTATACGTTATACGTTATACGATATACGTTATACGTTATACGTTGTACGTTATACGTTATACGTTATACGTTATACGTTATACGTTATACGTTATACGTTATACGTTATACGTTATACGTTAAACGTTATACGTTATACGTTATACGTTATACGTTATACGTTATACGTTAGACGTTATACGTTATACGTTATACGTTATACGTTATACGTTATACGTTAAACGTTATACGTTATACGTTATACGTTATACGTTATACGTTATACGTTATACGTTATACGTTATACGTTATACGTTATACGTTATACGTTACACGTTATACGTTATACGTTATACGTTATACGTTACTCGTTATACGTAATATGTAATACGTTTTACGTTATGCGTTATACGTTATGCGTTATACGTTATACGTTATACGTTATACGTTGTACGTTATAAGTTATACGTTATACGTTATACATTATACGTTTTACGTTATACGTTATAAGTTATACGTTATACATTATGCGTTATACGCTATACGTAATGCGTTATACGTTATACGTTATACGTTATACATTATACGTTATACGTTATACGTTATACGTTATACGTTATACGTTATACGTTATACGTTATACGTTATAAGTTATACGTTATACGTTATACGTTATACGTTATACATTATGCGTTATACGCTATACGTAATGCGTTATACGATATACGTTATACGTTATCCGTTATACGTTATGCGTTATAGGATATACGTTATACGTTATACGTTATACGTTATACGTTATACGTTATACGTTATCCGTTATACGTTATGCGTTATAGGATATACGTTATACGTTATACGTTATACGTTATACGTTATACGTTATACGTTATACGTTATACGTTATACGTTATACGATATACGTTATACGTTATCCGTTATACGTTATGCGTTATAGGATATACGTTATACGTTATACGTTATACGTTATACGTTATACGATATACGTTATACGTTATACGTTATACGTTATACGTTATACGTTATACGTTATACGTTATACGTTATACGTTATACGTTATACGTTATACGTTATACGTTATACGTTACGCGTTATACGCTATACGTTATGCGCTATAGGTCATACCTTATACGTGATACGTCATACGTTATACGTTATACGTTATACGTTATACGTTATTCGTTATACGTTATACGTTATACGTTATACGTTATACGTTATACGTTATACGTTATACGTTATACGTTATACGTTATACGTTATACGTTATACGTTATACGTTATACGTTATACGTTATAGGTTATACGTTATACGTTATACGTTATACGATATGCGTTATACGTTAAACGTTGTACGTTATACGTTATACGTTATACGTTATACGTTATACGTTATACGTTATACGTTATACGTTAAACGTTATACGTTATACGTTATACGTTATACGTTATACGTTATACGTTATACGTTATACGTTGTACGTTATACGTTATACGTTATACGTTATACGTTACACGTTATACGTTATACGTTATACGTTATACGTTACTCGTTATACGTAATATGTAATACGTTTTACGTTATGCGTTATACGTTATGCGTTATACGTTATACGTTATACGTTATACGTTGTACGTTATAAGTTATACGTTATACGTTATACATTATACGTTTTACGTTATACGTTATAAGTTATACGTTATACATTATGCGTTATACGCTATACGTAATGCGTTATACGTTATACGTTATACGTTATACATTATACGTTATACGTTATACGTTATACGTTATACGTTATGCGTTATACGTTATACGTTATACGTTATACGTTATACGTTATACGTTATACGTTATAAGTTATACGTTATACGTTATACGTTATACGTTATACATTATGCGTTATACGCTATACGTAATGCGTTATAGGTCATATCTTTTACGTGATACGTCATACGTTATACGTTATACGTTATGCGTTATAGGATATACGTTATACGTTATACGTTATACGTTATACGTTATACGTTATACGTTATACGTCATACGTTATACGTTATACGTTATACGTTATACGTTATACGTTACTCGTTATGCGTAATATGTAATACAATTTTACGTTATACGTTATACGTTATACATTATGCGTTATACGCTATACGTAATGCGTTATAGGTCATATCTTATACGTGATACGTCATACGTTATACGTTATACGTTATGCGTTATAGGATATACGTTATACGTTATACGTTGTACGTTATACGTTATACGTTATACGTTATACGTCATACGTTATACGTTATACGTTATACGTTATACGTTATACGGTACTCGTTATGCGTAATATGTAATACAATTTTACGTTATACGTGATACGTTATACGTTGTACGTTATACGTTATACGTTATACGTCATACGCTATACATTATACGTTATGCGTTATACATTACATGTTATACGTTATACGTTATACGTTATACGTTATACGTTATACGCTATACGTTATACGTTATACGTTATACGTAATACGTTATACGTTATACGTTATACGTTATACGTTATACGTTATACGTTATACGTTATACGTTATACGTTATACGTTATACGTTATACGTTATACGTTATACGTTATACGTTATACGTTATACGTTATACTTTATACGTTATACGTTATACGTTATACGTTATACGTTATACGTTATACATTATACGTTATACGTTATACGTTATACGTTATACGTTATACGTTATACGTTATACGTTATACGTTATACGTTATACGTTATACGTTATACGTTATACGTTATACGTTATACGTTATACGTTATACGTTATACTTTATACGTTATACGTTATACGTTATACGTTATACGTTATACGTTATACATTATACGTTATACGTTATACGTTATACGTTATACGTTATACGTTATACGTTATACGTTATACGTTATTCGTTATACGTTATACGTTAAACGTTATACGTTATACGTTATACGTTATACGTTATACGTTATACGTTATACGTTGTACGTTATACGTCGTACGTTATACGTTATACGTTATACGTTATACATTATACGTTATACGTTATACGTTATACGTTATACGTTATACGTTATACGTTATACGTTATACGTTATACGTTAAACGTTATACGTTATACGTTATACGTTATACGATATACGTTATACGTTATACGTTGTACGTTATACGTTATACGTTATACGTTATACGTTATACGTTATACGTTATACGTTATACGTTATACGTTATACGTTATACGTTATACGTTATACGTTATACGTTCTACGTTATACGTTGTACGTTATACGTTATACGTTGTACGTTATACGTTATACGTTATACGTTATACGTTATACGTTAAACGTTATACGTTATACGTTATACGTTATACGTTATACGTTATACGTTAGACGTTATACGTTATACGTTATACGTTATACGTTATACGCTATACGTTATACGTTGTACGTTATGCGTTATACGTTATACGTTATGCGTTATACGTTATACGTTATTCGTTATACGTTGTACGTTATACGTTATACGTTATACGTTATACGTTATTCGTTATACGTTATACGTTATAGGTTATACGTTATACGTTATACGTTATACGTTATACGTTATTCGTTATACGTTATACGTTATAGGTTATACGTTATACCTTATACGTTATCCGTTATACGTTATACGTTATACGTTATACGTTATACGTTATACGTTAAACGTTATACGTTATACGTTATACGTTATACGTTACTCGTTATGCGTAATATGTAATACAATTTTACGTTATACGTGATACGTTATACGTTGTACGTTATACGTTATACGTTATACGTCATACGCTATACATTATACGTTATGCGTTATACATTACATGTTATACGTTATACGTTATACGTTATACGTTATACGTTATACGCTATACGTTATACGTTATACGTTATACGTAATACGTTATACGTTATACGTTATACGTTATACGTTATACGTTATACGTTATACGTTATACGTTATACGTTATACGTTATACGTTATACGTTATACGTTATACGTTATACGTTATACGTTATACGTTATACTTTATACGTTATACGTTATACGTTATACGTTATACGTTATACGTTATACGTTATACGTTATACGTTATACGTTATACGTTATACGTTATACGGTATACGTTATGCGTTATTCGCTATACGTTATGCGTTATAGGATATACGTTATGCGTTATAGGATATACGTTATACGTGATACGTTGTACGTTATACGTTATACGTTATACGTTATACGTTATACGTTATACGTTATACGTTATACGTTATACGTTATACGCTAAACGGTATACGTTTTACGTTATACGTTATACGTTATACGTTATACGTTATACGTTATACGTTATACGTTATACGTTATACGTTATACGTTATACGTTATACGTTATACGTTATACGTTATACGTTATACGTTATGCGTTATACGTTATACGTTATACGTTATACGTTATACGTTATACGTTATACGTTACGCGTTATACGCTATACGTTATGCGTTATAGGTCATACCTTATACGTGATACGTCATACGTTATACGTTATACGTTATACGTTATGCGTTATACGTTATACGTTATACGTTATACGTTATACGTTATACGTTATACGTTATACGTTATACGTTATACGTTACTCGTTATGCGTAATATGTAATACAATTTTACGTTATACGTTATACGTTATACGTTATACGTTATACGTTATACGTTATACGTTATACGTTATGCGTTATACGCTATACGTTATGCGTTATACGTTATACGTTATACGTTATACGTTATACGTTATGCGTTATACGTTATACGTTATACGTTATACGTTATACGTTATACGTTATACGTTATACGTTATACGTTATACGTTATACGTTATACGTTATACGTTATACGTTATACGTTATACGTTATACGTTATGCGTTATACGTTATACGTTATACGTTATACGTTATACGTTATACGTTACGCGTTATACGCTATACGTTATGCGTTATAGGTCATACCTTATACGTGATACGTCATACGTTATACGTTATACGTTATACGTTATGCGTTATACGTTATACGTTATACGTTATACGTTAAACGTTATACGTTATACGTTATACGTTATACGATATACGTTATACGTTATACGTTGTACGTTATACGTTATACGTTATACGTTATACGTTATACGTTATACGTTATACGTTATACGTTATACGTTATACGTTATACGTTATACGTTATACGTTATACGTTCTACGTTATACGTTGTACGTTATACGTTATACGTTGTACGTTATACGTTATACGTTATACGTTATACGTTATACGTTAAACGTTATACGTTATACGTTATACGTTATACGTTATACGTTATACGTTAGACGTTATACGTTATACGTTATACGTTATACGTTATACGCTATACGTTATACGTTGTACGTTATGCGTTATACGTTATACGTTATGCGTTATACGTTATACGTTATTCGTTATACGTTGTACGTTATACGTTATACGTTATACGTTATACGTTATTCGTTATACGTTATACGTTATAGGTTATACGTTATACGTTATACGTTATACGTTATACGTTATTCGTTATACGTTATACGTTATAGGTTATACGTTATACCTTATACGTTATCCGTTATACGTTATACGTTATACGTTATACGTTATACGTTATACGTTAAACGTTATACGTTATACGTTATACGTTATACGTTACTCGTTATGCGTAATATGTAATACAATTTTACGTTATACGTGATACGTTATACGTTGTACGTTATACGTTATACGTTATACGTCATACGCTATACATTATACGTTATGCGTTATACATTACATGTTATACGTTATACGTTATACGTTATACGTTATACGTTATACGCTATACGTTATACGTTATACGTTATACGTAATACGTTATACGTTATACGTTATACGTTATACGTTATACGTTATACGTTATACGTTATACGTTATACGTTATACGTTATACGTTATACGTTATACGTTATACGTTATACGTTATACGTTATACGTTATACTTTATACGTTATACGTTATACGTTATACGTTATACGTTATACGTTATACGTTATACGTTATACGTTATACGTTATACGTTATACGTTATACGGTATACGTTATGCGTTATTCGCTATACGTTATGCGTTATAGGATATACGTTATGCGTTATAGGATATACGTTATACGTGATACGTTGTACGTTATACGTTATACGTTATACGTTATACGTTATACGTTATACGTTATACGTTATACGTTATACGTTATACGTTAAACGGTATACGTTTTACGTTATACGTTATACGTTATACGTTATACGTTATACGTTATACGTTATACGTTATACGTTATACGTTATACGTTATACGTTATACGTTATACGTTATACGTTATACGTTATACGTTATGCGTTATACGTTATACGTTATACGTTATACGTTATACGTTATACGTTATACGTTACGCGTTATACGCTATACGTTATGCGTTATAGGTCATACCTTATACGTGATACGTCATACGTTATACGTTATACGTTATACGTTATGCGTTATACGTTATACGTTATACGTTATACGTTATACGTTATACGTTATACGTTATACGTTATACGTTATACGTTACTCGTTATGCGTAATATGTAATACAATTTTACGTTATACGTTATACGTTATACGTTATACGTTTACGTATACGTTATACGTTATGCGTTATACGCTATACGTTATGCGTTATACGTTATACGTTATACGTTATACGTTATACGTTATGCGTTATACGTTATACGTTATACGTTATACGTTATACGTTATACGTTATACGTTATACGTTATACGTTATACGTTATACGTTATACGTTATACGTTATACGTTATACGTTATACGTTATACGTTATACGTTATGCGTTATACGTTATACGTTATACGTTATACGTTATACGTTATACGTTACGCGTTATACGCTATACGTTATGCGTTATAGGTCATACCTTATACGTGATACGTCATACGTTATACGTTATACGTTATACGTTATGCGTTATACGTTATACGTTATACGTTATACGTTATACGTTATACGTTATACGTTATACGTTATACGTTATACGTTATATGTTATACGTTATACGTTATACGTTATACGTTATACGTTATACGTTATACGTTATACGTTATACGTTATACGTTATACGTTTATACGATATACGTTATACGTTATACGTTACGCGTTATACGCTATACGTTATGCGTTATAGGTCATACCTTATACGTGATACGTCATACGTTATACGTTATACGTTATACGTTATTCGTTATACGTTATACGTTATACGTTATACGTTATACGTTATACGTTATACGTTATGCGTTATACGTTATACGTTATACGTTATACGTTATACGTTATACGTTGTACGTTATACGTTATACGTTATACGTTATACGTTGTACGTTATACGTTATACGTTATTCGTTATATGTTATACGTTATACGTTATACGTTATACGTTATACGTTATACGTTACTCGTTATGCGTAATATGTAATACAATTTTACGTTTTACGGTATTCGTTATACGTTATACGATATACGTTATACGTTATACGTTATACGTTATACGTTATACGTTATACGTTATACGTTATACGTTATACTTTATACGTTATACGTTATACGTTATACGTTATACGTTATACGTTATACGTTATACGTTATACGTTATTCGTTATACGTTATACGTTATACGTTATACGTTATACGTTATACGTTATACGTTTATACGTTATACGTTTGACGTTATACGTTATACGTTATACGTTATACGTTATACGTTATACGTTATACGTTATACGTTATACGTTATACGTTATTCGTTATATGTTATACGTTATACGTTATACGTTATACGTTATACGTTATACGTTACTCGTTATGCGTAATATGTAATACAATTTTACGTTTTACGGTATTCGTTATACGTTATACGATATACAATATACGTTATACGTTATACGTTATACGTTATACGTTATACGTTATACGTTATACGTTATACGTTATACGTTATGCGTTATACGCTATACGTTATGCGTACAGGATATACGTTATACGTTACAGGTTATACGTTATACGTTATACTTTATACGTTATACGTTATACGTTATACGTTATACGTTATATGTTATACGTTATACGTTATACGTTATACGTTTGACGTTATACGTTATACGGTATACGTTATGCGTTATTCGCTATACGTTATGCGTTATAGGATATACGTTATGCGTTATAGGATATACGTTATACGTGATACGTTGTACGTTATACGTTATACGTTATACGTTTTACGTTATACGTTATACGTTATACGTTATACGTTATACGTTATACGTTATACGTTAAACGTTATACGTTATACGTTACGCGTTATACGCTATACGTTATGCGTTATAGGTCATACCTTATACGTGATACGTCATACGTTATACGTTATACGTTATGCGTTGTACGTTATACGTTGTACGTTATACGTTATACGTTATACGTTATACGTTATACGTTATACGTTATGCGTTATACGTTATACGTTATACGTTATACTTTATACGTTATACGTTATACGTTATACGTTATACGTTATACGTTATACGTTATACGTTATACGTTATTCGTTATATGTTATACGTTATACGTTATACGTTATACGTTATACGTTATACGTTATACGTTATACGTTTGACGTTGTACGTTATACGTTATACGTTATACGTTATACGTTATACGTTATACGTTATACGTTATACGTTATACGTTATACGTTATACGTTATACGTTATACGTTATACGTTATACGTTATACGTTATTCGTTATACGTTATACGTTATACGTTATACGTTATACGTTATACGTTATACGTTATACGTTATACGTTATACGTTATACGTTATACGTTATACGATATACGTTATACGTTATACGTTATACGTTATGCGTTATAGGATATACGTTATACGTTATACGTTATACGTTATACGTTATACGTTATACGTTATACGTTATACGTTATACGTTATACGTTATGCGTTATACGCTATACGTTATGCGTTATAGGATATACGTTATACGTTACAGGTTATACGTTATACGTTATACTTTATACGTTATACGTTATACGTTATACGTTATACGTTATGCGTTATACGTTATACGTTATACGTTATACGTTATACGTTATACGTTATACGTTATACGTTATACGTTATACGTTATACGTTATACGTTATACGTTATACGTTATATGTTATGCGTTATACGTTATACGTTATACGTTATACGTTATACGTTACGCGTTATACGCTATACGTTATGCGTTATAGGTCATACCTTATACGTGATACGTCATACGTTATACGTTATACGTTATACGTTATGCGTTATACGTTATACGTTATACGTTATACGTTATACGTTATACGTTATACGTTATACGTTATACGTTATACGTTATACGTTATACGTTATACGTTATACGTTATACGATATACGTTATACGGTATACGTTACGCGTTATACGCTATACGTTATGCGTTATAGGTCATACCTTATACGTGATACGTCATACGTTATACGTTATACGTTATACGTTATTCGTTATACGTTATACGTTATACGTTATACGTTATACGTTATACGTTATACGTTATACGTTATACGTTATACGTTAAACGTTATACGTTATACGTTATACGTTATACGTTATACGTTATACGTTATACGTTATACGTTATACGTTATACGATATACGTTATACGTTATACGCTATACGTTATGCGTTATAGGATATACGTTATACGTTACAGGTTATACGTTATACGTTATACTTTATACGTTATACGTTATGCGTTATATGCTATACGTTATGCGTTATAGGATATACGTTATACGTTACAGGTTATACGTTATACGTTATACTTTATACGTTATACGTTATACGTTATACGTTATACGTTATATGTTATACGTTATACGTTATACGTTATACGTTTGACGTTATACGTTATACGGTATACGTTATGCGTTATTCGCTATACGTTATGCGTTATAGGATATACGTTATGCGTTATAGGATATACGTTATACGTGATACGTTGTACGTTATACGTTATACGTTATACGTTATACGTTATACGTTATACGTTATACGTTATACGTTATACGTTATACGTTATACGTTATACGTTATACGTTAAACGGTATACGTTATACGTTATACGTTATACGATATACGTTCTACGTTATGCGTTGTACGTTATACGTTGTACGTTATACGTTATACGTTATACGTTATACGTTATACGTTATACGTTATACG